>NC_060274.1:126091530-126238741 GCF_021613505.1 Equus quagga | reverse complement strand
CGCTCGGGCGGGCGGAGCGCAGCGCGGGGACGCGGCGGAGCGGGGCCTGCGGCTCGGCGGGGGCCGGCAGACAGGTGTGCGGGCGGCCGGGCGGCCCGAGCTCAGGCGGCTCCAGGCCGGGCCCGCGGTCCGGAGCCGGGAGCCGAGCGGGGACCCCGCGCCCGCAGCCCAGTCCCGGCCCCGCCTGTGCTCTGCCTGGCCGCGGGGTGCGGGGATCACGGCCGGGCCGGGCCACCCGAAGCCTGTGTTGGGCCGGGCCGGGCCGGGGTGGGTGGGGGCCCGCCCGGCCCGCCCATGGGCTCAGGATGCCGGTGCGGAGGGGCCACGTCGCGCCGCAGAACACCTTCCTGGACACCATCATCCGCAAGTTTGAGGGCCAGAGTGAGTGGGGGAGGGGGCCGGCGGGGAGGGGGCTCTGGGGGCAGGCCGAGCTCTCCCGAGTGTGGATGGGGGGCGTGCCCGGGCCGTGTGCATCCGGTAAGTGCGAGTCACTGGGGGGTGGGGTGGCCCTAAGGCGCTGGCCAGGGGTCGCCTGGGCAAGGCTTGGTGCTGGGGGCCGTGGGCTTGGGGCCAAGGGGCCTGCTGTTGGGGCGTGTGGCGGGAGGCTCAGGTCACACTTCCAGGATCCAGGAGTGTGTGTGACACCCTGAGTGTACAGGGAAGGGAGGTGGGATGGGAGTGTTCAGGTATCCCTAACTCTGGGTGCCTGGATGTGCATGGGGCTGTGTGGGTGCAAGGACAGGAGAATGTATGTGGCCCAAACTGTGGGACCCTCAGAGGACGGTGCATGTGGCTGTCTTGACTGTTGTGAGAGACGGAAGGCCAAGCAGGTAGGGTCATGCCTAACCTGCTCTTGGGTGTGTGGGGTGTATATGTGTCACCCACGGGTTCCACCCTGCATGGGCAGTGGGGAGATGTCTTTGACAAGGCTACAAACTGTGGGCCCTGGGATGGGAGGGGTCACGAGCTGAAGCTGGGCTTTGAGGGTCTCACAGGCTTGATGCAGTGTCCCCATATTGTTGATTTTCCTGTCCTGAGCACCTTTATGGGGACTAGAGCACCCCTAATCCTGGCCTGGTAGGGGAGGCTTCCAGAAGTGTCCCAGGCTAGGTGAATGTTCTGGGCGTGGGCGTTTGCACCCTCCCGGCATGCGTGTGTCTGTCCCTAAGGTTGCATGTGCCATGGTGGGTGTGACTGCCAAGGGCCCTGGGAGTGGGGAGTGGTGACATTCCTTGCCCATGACCCTGTGAGCACAGGACAGCATGTGCTTGTAACCGTGGTAGGGGGAGGGAGGGGTCAGTTCGATGGGCAGCATTGTCTAAAGCAGAGGAACGAGATGATCTCGAGGGGGAGGAGACTGACATGGTGGAGGGCCCGAAGTGGCGGCTTTTCTTCCCACAAGCTCCAGGAAGCTGTGTAGGCACAGGAAGACCCTGGGCTGGGATCTGGGGGCCTGGCTTCTGGCCCCACCTCTGCCACTGACTGCCATGTGACCTTGAGTGACTTCCCAGTTGGAGTCTCAGTTTCCACATCTGGGAAGGAGGGGGCCCCCAAAGGGGCCTTTCAGGTCCCTTCTGTCCCGGTATTCCAGGAGCTCATTGAAGGGGGGGGGGTGGGGGTGGGGCCTGCCTTCGAAGAAACTTGCTCTTCTCTCTGGCCTGGAGTGGGGGCCAAGTGGTTTTTTTCTCCGAAGCTGGTGTGTGGCTGGTACCCTGGGCTGCCTTTCAGGTGGAGATGGAGGCCAAGTCAGGGGTCTTGTCATGTGACAGGGAGCCCTGACTCCTGGGGTTGATGGCTGCCTGCGAGTTTTGGGGGGCCTGGGGAATTGACCTAAAGATGACCCAACTTCGAAAAGTAACTTCCTGGAGGCCAGGGTAAGGGAGGGCCAGGAAGGCAGGAGGCCAGATCCTGATGGCCTCAGCCTGCCTCAGGGAGCTCTTGCTGCAGCAGCCTGGGCCTTGTCCATGGGATTGCCCAGAGCAGCAGCCTAAGGGCTGTGCCCACTGGGAAGGGAGGGGGCAGAGTTCTGACTGCTACTGAAAGCCCCAGCATTAAAGGCCAAAGTGGCCGGAAACTTCTGCGTTTATAAGAAGCTTTTATCCCTGGAGCATCTTCCCTGGCACAAGCCGGGGCTGCTGCCGCCTGCCCGCTGCTCACCTGCCAGCCTGACTCCGGGAAGGCGGGGAGGGGGTGAGCCAAGTCTAGCTGAAATGGGTCCACTGGGGCACACTCCTTGATGGGGCCAAACTGAGGCAGGCCTCACATCCCTGGGGAAGGTCCCCTTTCCTGGGTCTGTCTGCTTACAAGTGGGCTACTGTCTCAGGCCCCTCCCTGGGCTTCAGGTATTCCCAGGGTTGGGAGTTGCAGGTCTCTTTCCTTGCTTCCTATGACCTTGGGCTTCTGTCTGTGACCCTCCGCTTATTCCTTCACCTTCTGCCAGACCTAGGTTCAGAAGCTGGCTCTGTGATTTACAAGTTGCAAGCTGTGGGTATGGTTCTGAACTTCTTCTGAGCCTCACTTTCTTCATCTCTAAAACGAGGATAATGATGCCTCCCTTACGGGGGGTTGTCAGAGTGTTAAGCGAGAGAAAGCGGAGGGGGTGGTACATCCTTCCTCCTCTTTAGCGCGCCCACTCCCCAGCCCCTGACTGCCCTTGGAGGGGACACGGAAGTTCCGGGAAGTACTGACCTGGAAGGGTCTGCAGACACTTGGGGGAGTGATTTCCTAGGGACCCCCGGGCTAAGGAGTGCTCAGGGAGCGCCCCACAGTCTAGAGAACGGGGGTCAGGAAGAGAAGCCAGAGGAGCCGGTGCAAAGAGAAGGCTGGCCGCCATCTCTGGCCCTTCCCAGGATCCCTCTCCAGGCCCAGTGTTTATTCCTCCGCCGCGGCTGCTGACACGCGTTGCTGACACCCGCCCAGGCTGGCCCTGGCCCCGGGCGCTGAGGGGGCGGCGGGCCGCTGGCAGCTTGCCCGGGGGAAGCCAAGCAGCCAGCTCGCGGGCCGGGCGGGGGAGGGGGTGCGCCACTCGGCCGGGCCGCCGAGGCACCTGTGTCTGGGCACAGCTGCGTTCGCCCCCTACTGGGGGTCCCCGTCCCCGCTGTGTTCCCTGGAGTGGGGAGTCCCCAGGCGGGCGGCTGTGTGTGAGAAGAAAATGCGAGGAAGGGCTGGGAGCCCCCTGCTCACGTGTCCGCTCATCCCCGCCCCCCAGGCCGCAAGTTCATTATCGCCAACGCTCGGGTGGAGAACTGCGCCGTCATCTACTGCAACGACGGCTTCTGCGAGCTGTGCGGCTACTCGCGGGCCGAGGTGATGCAGCGGCCCTGCACCTGCGACTTCTTGCACGGGCCGCGCACGCAGCGCCGCGCCGCCGCGCAGATCGCGCAGGCCCTGCTGGGCGCCGAGGAGCGCAAAGTGGAGATCTCCTTCTACCGGAAGGATGGTAGGCGCGGGCCGGGGCGGGGCCGCGGCGCGGGGGCGGGGCCGCGGGGCGGGGCCGAGAGGGACGACGGTGGCCATGGGGGGTTGGGGACCGGGACAGTGGAATGGGGGCGGCCCGGGAATGGCCGGAGTCTGGGAGGGTTCTTTGAGGTCGTGACCCCAGCTGGGGCCATTGTAGAGGGCCAGGTGGGAGGTGCGGCTGAGCGTTGGGGCTTCAGGGCTGGGTCTCTTCACCTCACACACCCTGGTGGGATGGTTTTCTGGGTGGCCAAGGGGCTGCTTGGCTGTGTGGGTCTGGCGCCTGTGGTTCCTTCCTCCCTGGGCAGATGTGGACACGTTGAGCTAGGTGGGCTGGAGTTTGACGGGGCCAGGATGGTAGGTGCGTGCGTGGACCGAGGTCGTACAAGGTCGGGCTGCAGGCTGGGCACCGACCTCCTGCCACAGGCCTGTAGCTATCCTAGGGCAGCCCCTGCCAGGTGACTGGTCTGGGGAGATGTCACGGAGGGCGAGGTGGGGGAAGGCTGCACGATTCTGGTTCGCTCTCTGCTGCCCCTCTCCTGCCCCCTCTTTCTTCTGCACTTCAACTGCACCTGGCAGGAGGTGTGTACCTCTTCCCACAACCTTAGTTCCCTTTGTCTAATCTTTTGAGCATCCAGCCCGCCACCCCCTCCTGTGCCAGGTGTCTCTGCTCAGCCACCGCTCCCGGCCCAGCTGCTCTGGGCTTCCGGAGAGCGGATAAACAGAGCCCTGGGCGGGGCTGCTTCCAAACCGCTCCTGCCCTGGTGGGGTGGGCTCTGCTCAGGGAGGACAGTGCAGTAGGGCTTTGGGGGGCCTGCAGGTATTAGAGGGCTGGGGAGGCGGCTCCAGAAGGTGCCATGGGCCTGCCCATGGGTGCCCAAACCCTGCTACTCACCATTGGGTATCTGACAAGCGTTTATTGAACCCTGTGAGCCATGCACAGTGCTAGGATCTTGGAGATAGAGCAGTGATGGAGATAGAGAGATGAGGTTCCTGCCTGCAGGGAGCTTCCCTGCTGTGGACAGCACTCTCTGTCTCCCCCCCCGGGGTAGGCCAAGTAAGCAGCAGCTCCTGTAGGCCGCTGTCCCTGTCACTTGGAACCTCCTCTACATGCTCAGGGTTGGCTGAGGTTGCCCTGTAAAGGCTTGCATCCCCCAATGGCCGTACTTTTCCAGGCATGCACAGCCTGTGACATCACTGGACAGCATTAGAGGGGGCACTGTCGTTGGGGCCTTGTGGAAGAGAGTTTGCTCACAGCAAATGTGAGTTCTGGCTGAGAGGCAGGGACTGCGAGACAAGATGCACACTCTGAAGGCAGGGCCTCCTGTCTGGTTTTTCACTGGTGTCTCCCCAGAACCTTAATCAGAGCAGAGCTGCTCCTACGTCTGCCTGGCTGTCTAGTGCTAGCTAACCTTGGTGGGTGGCTTCTGTGTGCTGGACACCGGGCTGAATGTTTCTCTTACATTATCTGATGGAATCTTCACAACAACCCTAGGAGGCGGATACTATTTTTATCTCCATTTTATGGATGAGGAAACTGAAGTTTAGGGAAATTAAGAAACTTTCCCAAAGTCACAGTTAGAAAGTGGCAGAACTGGGAATGGAACATGTTTGTCTGAGCAGAGCCCTGCCCACTCTGCTCTCCTGTCATATATTAAGAATGACACCAGATAGTTACAGCTATACCTATATACTGCATATTACTTTATGTACAATTTTATTTTGAAAGTTTGCAACTGTTGGTGTAATGAAAAGAATATGACTGCATAAATCCTGGGTTCAGGTCTGACACCAGCAATGATGCAGTATGGGACAGGTTGGGTACTGCCTTGAGCCTGTTTCTACTTCTAGGGTAATGTGCCCGCTCCACTCCTTGGCCGCAGGGACCTGAGGGCTTCAGTCTTCGCTGTAGTGTGTCTGGGGAGCTGGCCCTTCCTCCTGCCCCCCGCTGGTTCCTTTGGGAGAGGTTGGCCACGGAACCCCTTCTGCAGAGGTGCTATCGTGGAATCTGGGTGACCTTGAGGATCACTTAATCCAGCGCACTCGAGTTACAGATGGAGAAACTGAGAGGCAGAGGTCCAGTTACCAGCGAATCAGTGGAGGGACTAGAACCCAGGCCCCCTACCCAAGCATGAGCTCTTTCCCCCCTCCCAGTTACTTCTCCAAATGGGCCTGTGACCCAGAAAACCCTATGCCAACCATCTCTGCCTGCCCCCTTCCCTGCTCCCACCTAGTTTCCATGGGGATCAGGTATCTCCTGTTGGCCAACAGGCTGGCCTTGGCCCTCAGGTCACATAGGTCCCCGCTTGTCCTGGTACTTGAGGCCTAGGATGCAGACAGATTTCCTCCACCTCTCCTCCTTCTGCCTTGAAACGCTCAGTCCCTTGGGTAGATCCCCGTGGCCGGACCTGGGCTATGTGTGTGCATGTTGTGCGCTCACACCTTTGTGCCTCGGCAGAGTAGGGAGGCAGAAGTGAGGAATGCCAATGCCACCTCTTGTTTCTGTCCAGTCTTTTGTCAGGGTCTCTGCCTGGGCCAGCCAAGGGGGAGTGGGTCCCTGGGCTTCAGCCCCAGGAAGGTGGGTGGCTGGGAAGGAGGCGGGGCCTTTCACTGGCAGGCGCCACTGCCGACAGCTGTGCTGTGTCGGTGCCTCTAGCTCAGCTCTGTGCAGTATCAGGGCCTGGAGCCAGACAGCCCCATTATTTAGTTGCTGGGACTCCTGGGAGGTGGGGAGGCCGGACTGGGGGGCTGTGGGCTGGAGAGAGAGACATGAGGTGCCAGGAGCTCACTGGCCCTGTGTCCATGCCCCTTAACGTCATGGCCAGGATTAAGGTGGAATTGGGAGCAGATCCCAGCAGCGTGGGGCTGGCAGGCAGTGGCATCCCTGGAGTCCTGGGGCCTCCCGTCAGCAGCAGGTGCTGCTGGTGCACACCTGCGTTCCCGCGTCACCATGGGGGTGGGCTGTGGGTCCTTCCAGCATGGCTCCTCCTCACTCACTCCTCTCCTCTGCCAGGCCTCTGCTCTCTGTCTCTTGCGTTCTCTCTGCTCTTTGTTCCCACCTCTCTGAGCCCCGCCTCCCACCGCGCTCAGCCTGTCTGCTTGTGCCCAGGGTCTCTGTTCCTTTCCTTCTCCCCATGTCTCGGCTGCCTGCCTGGTGACTCTCTGTCCCCTTGGTTTTTATCTCCTTCTCCCTATATCTGTCTCTCTTCTTCCCTCCTTTCAGCACCCCTGAGCTTTCTACTTTGCCTCTCTCCCTCTGCCCTGGCGTCCTTCACCTCTTTGGGCTCCATCTCGAAGTCTCTGTCCAGCTCCCCATACCTCTGCCTGTCCTGGCCTGGTCTCCATGCTCCTGTGTCCCTAGGAGCCTGTGCGTGGGTGGAGATGGGGGTGTCTCTAGAGAAGACTCTGCCGGCTTCTCCATTCCAGCTGCAGGCTGGTTGCTATGGTAACAGGGTCAGAGGGCCCCCACTGTAACAGCTGAGCTTTGGGCTGGAGGAGGGGTGGAGATCAGCGGGCCAGCCTGCTCCCCAGTGCCCCCAGTGCTTGTGGGGAGCCAGAGCCCCAGAGATGGCCCTACACACACTGGTCTGTGGCCTGCAGACTCAGACCCCAGCTTTTCAGGGGCTTGTGCAGGCATATCTGGCCTCAGTGACACTTCACACATCCCAGGCCATTTCCGCGTCTTCTCCCTGTCCCCTGAGAGCAGACTTCTCACTGCGACACTCCCATATCCCCTCTTCTCCACCATGGCTGACTCCTCCCCCCGCTCAGACACCCACGCCCTCCGTCCTCTCCAGGCTGTGGTCCTCAGGCTCCCAGAGCCGCATCAGTCTGGGTTGCTGGTAAAGCAGCCCCTGGGTATTTTGAAGTTGGGCAGGCAGGTCAGACAGAGGCTGGTGCCTAGGTGTGTTCTGTGTCCTTGAGATGTGAGCAGACCAGAATCATCCCCAGAGGAACAAGGTTAGACACAGGTAGCACTTTTCTCAGGGAGTGGAAGCCATGGGGGGCGCTCCGTCCACCTTGGGCCCTTCCGGTCACGGCCTGGGGCAGTGTGGAGTTAGCAGCAGGTTAGAGCACCTGTATGGGTGGCCAGGAGCAGGCCACTGGGCCCTGCCTCAGAGCCAGCTGCATCCCCCACCTAGCATTTTCCCTGTGTGGCTCCAGGGTCTCTGGCGGGTGGGGGTTCATTCCTGAGAAGGAACAAGGTGCCCTGGCTTGCTTGGGGGTTCCTGTCTCAGCCCCACCCTGAGGTGAGGCCGGCCTACCAGAATTGAGGGGTGTCGGCCACTCCTGGCTGACTCTGGAGTCTGGAGAGTGTTGGGAGGGTGGCTCCTCCATGTTGTGTCTGCTGTAGCCCCCGGAGAGGAGCTATGTAAATATTTGCGCAGAGCGGGCTGAGATGGGAGTAGAGTTTGACGGTGGCCTTGGTCTCTGGGGAGGGGGGCCATGGGCAGCAGGAGGGCCAGCGTCAGGGGTGAGATGGGCTGAGACTCAGCCTCTTTTCTGCCCAGAGGTGGCTTCCAGGGTGGTGTGACTTGAGAGGTTCCGAGAAAGCCCTTTCATGCTTAAGCATCTCCCCCGAGCGTGCCTGAAATGCCTCCATTAGAGAACCTTTCTCTTGGGCTGACACTGAGCCTTTTTCTTTAAAAACACATTCTCTCTCGTCACCCCTCCTCCGTATGCAGGGAGAAATGTGGAAATATCTAGCCCTTAGTGTGAGGGAGTGTAACAGAAACTTTCCTCCCTGATGTGGGGGGCGTGGGGGCCAGCTGGGACAGGTGGTGAGTATGGGAGAGGCTCTGGGTGAGCTGCTGGCCCCCTCATGTCGCCTCCTGCCCTTAGCCCAGGGGCGCGTAGAGATCTCCACGCCCTAAACTGTGGTTGGCCCTCTCTCTGTGAATGGGCCTCTCTCCGTTTTGGTCTCATGTCTACCAGACTAGAAGCACCTTGAGGGCCAGGCAGTGTCTCCTCCTTGGCCCGCCATCTCCTTGCTCATAGTCTGTGTGTGATAGCCATGTCCGGCTTCCCCACTAGACTGTAGGCTCCGAGAGGGTGGAGAGCAGCCTGTCTGTTTTGTTCTCTGTTGCATCTGTGTGTCAGGTGCCTAGTGAGAGCTCAGTACATGCTTGCTGAATGAATGAATGAATGAATGAATGGGGAGGGTAGTGTGCAGAAGTCCTATACCGGGAGTCAGAGACTTGGGAGTGATTTCTGGGTCAGTTAGACTTGCTGTGTGACCTTGGGCAGATTGCTTCCCACCTTGGGGCCTCCATTTCTCCCTCTGTGGAAAACCTTAGAATAATAGAATGCCAGGGCTGGGCGGGGACTTAGAGGGTGGGGGCTGTCAGGGCCAGAGGAAGGTGGGTCCGAGAGAGGTGGCCTGAGGTGGCCACTGAGAGAGCTGGGAGTGCCCAAGCCCTGTTATGTGTGAGGGACATTGTGGGGTACAGGGAAGGCATCTAGGGATGCTCAGCCTCCCCCTACTCAGAGGCCTGGGCTGGGGAGCAGAATGGGGGCAGGGGCGGTGGCAGCTGCACCAGTGCACAGTCGTGGTTGTGACTACACTCAGAGTTGGCAGGCTGGGACACAAACTTTATGGCAGGTGATTGTCACGGCCCTCTGATAGGTAGGCCTCTTTGCCTTCACTTTGCAGGAGGGAAACCGGCTTAGAAAGGCTAAGGGGACTTGCCCACGTTTACCTAGCTGGTGGGTGCCTGAGTGGGAACCCGAACCCATTTTCCCTCTTTCCACTCCAGAGCCCTGCCCAGCACGGAACACAACCACACAGGCTGTCTTACCCCCGAGGGCCCTTTTGGGGTGTGATGGGCTCAGGGCCCCAGGAGACTTGGGCTCTGAGAGCTGCACTTCCTCGTAACACCTGTCCTCCCGGGTGCTGCTGGGAGAGGTTCCGCAGATAAGGTTATAGATGCCAACAAAGCAGCCTCGAGTGCCAAGGCTCGTTCTGTTTGCCCTCAGGCAGGGAGTCACCCAGGTGGCCACAGGTCCTGGCCACCCAGGGCCTCAGCATCCCTGTTCCCTGGGGCGCTGCTCTGCTTGCCCTGTGCCCTGCCCACGACCCCTGCCTGCCGCTCCCTCTCCCTTCCCAGGCTTCTGCTGGCCCCAGCTCCTGCCTCTCTCCCAAATCATGGAAACCATGATGTTTGTATTATTGTTTTTTTCTTCTTTCGTTTGATTTTTTTCCTTTTTCTTTATCTCACTCCCCAGTCCCATTACCCTCCCCTTAGGCAACCATTCAAATGTACTTCCTGTGAATGTGTTGCTTGCATATGTTCTTGCAAAATGTGTATTTTGTCTGGATGCATAGGTTTAATTTATGTAAATGATATTGTGCTATGTCTTGTATTCTGGTGTTCACTTTTCTTAAACAGGAGTATGCCCTTACGTACATCAGGTTGTTACTTGACTTCTGGTCTGTAGCTTCATGTTCTGTGGTGTGTTCCCACCTCATTTTCTCTGCCCTGTCTCCTGGGGAGGGCCCTCCAGACTGTCTCCATAAATCACGCTGCAGCAAACATCCTCATCCGTGGCCCCTTTTGGACTCGTATGAGGATGTCTTTAGGATGCATCTCTAGGAGTGGAAGCGCTGGATCGCACGGTATGTGGACATTGATTCAACCACGTACCATCAGGTTGTACCTCAGCCTGGCTGCAGCCATCATTGCCGTCCTGAGCAGAGCGCTGGATCCCTATTCCCTCACATGGCTGCCACACCTGGCAGCATCCACTTTTCTAATTTTTGCCAGTCTAACTGGTGAAAGTGATATCTTGCTGCTCTGATTTGCATTTCTTTGATTTTGCATGAGTCCAAGCATCTCTCTCTTTTCTTTTGATTTTGAGGAAGATTAGCCTTGAGCTAACATCTGCTGCCAATCCTCCTCTTTTTGCTGAGGAAGACTGGCCCTGAGCTAACATCCGTGCCCATCTTCCTCTACTTTATATGTGGGACACCTGCCACAGCATGGCTTGAGAAGCAACGTGTAGGTCTGAACCTGGGATCTGAACCAGTGAACCCTGGGCCGCCAAAGTGGAACGTATGAACTAAACCGCTGCGCCACCGGGCTGGCCCCCCTGAGCATCTCTTGATAGCCTTTGGGTTCACTTTCCTGAAAATCGCCCACTCAGATCCTTTGCTCGCTTTTCTGTTGAAGCTGCTGTCTTTTGTTCTTATTGGATTGCAGGAGCTGCTTGTGTGTTCTAGAAATACAGATGCATCCAGTTAAGCATCCGATGTGTATTCTGGATATTAATTCCTGCTGAATCAAGATATTGCAAGTGTCTTCTCCCATTCAGTCATCTGTTAAATTTATTCAAGAAAGATACTTAATTTTGATACAAACAATTCATGGATTTTTAGCTTTGTTTGTGCTTTTGAAGTTCTGTTTAAGAAATGCTTCACCATCCTGAGCTTGCAAAGGTCTACACTTTCTTCTATTAACTTAATTGTGCTACCTTTCTCATAGGTCTCAAATCCATCCTGAGCCTACCTCTGTCTGTGGTATCAAGTAGGGATCAGGTTGTATTTTTTTCCGTGTAGTGAGCCAATTTTCCCAACACATCTAGTAAACAGCCTGTTCTTTTCCATTGATTGGTGGGGCCACCTTTATCATAGGTTCATTTCCCATATATCTATGGGTCTGCCTTTGAGCTCTCTGTTCTGTTCCAAATATTTGTCTGTTCTTGCATCAAAACCACATTAAAAAAAAAAACCTATAGCATTCTGTATATCTTCGTTTCTAGAAAGGCAAATCTTCCCTCTCTGTTCTTATTTTCAAAGGCTGACATAGGTATTTGAAGACCTCTTCTTCTTTATAAACTTTAGAGAAAGTTTATTGAGTTCCTGGAAGGAAAAACTCCACTAGAGTCTTGATTGGGATTAGATTGGTTTTATAGATTAACTTGGGGGAGAATTGACATCTTTATAGTATTTGTCCCAATCCAAGAGGCTAGAGTGTCTCTCCATTTCTTGGATCATTTCTGTATCTTTTATTAGTTTAAAGTTTTGTTTTATTTTTTTCCCTATAGAGGCCTTGTGCATTCTTGCTCAATTCCCAGAGACTTTATAGTTTTTGTTGCTATTATGAAGGAGATCTTATTTTTGACTACCTGTTGTAATAGCTTTATGCTGGTGGAGAAAAATGCTATATATTTTGTGGGCTGATCTTGTATCTGGCAGCCTGGCTGAACTCTCTTATTAGTCTAATTGTTTATCTGTTGATTTTATTGGTTCTCCTGGGAGATGATTCTATCATCTGCAAGTAATGCTGGTTTTCTCTGTTTACGTTTGGGTCATTGTCATATATTTTGATGCTGGAATGTTCCATCTGACTCTCCAAGAGGCTTAGACATTCACTTGTATTTGTCTATCGGAGCGTTCTGGTGTCCTGTGAGGTAGACGGCTCTCGGTTTAATGATTGAGAAGCTATGGCTGGCTAGGTGACCAATGGGAGAGCTGGAATGGGGATGGGGGATGGGGTTCTCTCAAGGCGTCCCCAGGCTCTCTGGGGTGTGCTGGGAGCCAAGATGGGAGCACAGTTCTAGAAGCTTGCAGAGCCCTGGAAGAGAGCAGGGGCCCTAGAGTGTCCCCTGGCTGATTGTGGCTCTGGGTGCCCTAGCTGCCCTGTGACCGGCTGTGTGGTGGTCACAGTAAGGGGGGCTAGTAGGTGGCTGAGGCTCAGAAATACCACACCTGTGAGGGTCCTGCTCTGGCCCCCTCTCCTGGATTCCTGGGTGGTCAGCCTCCATGATCCATGCTAACTTGCTAACTGTTGACCAGATTTAATAGCACTTCCGTGAAGGATACCACCTTGATTCTCATGGTGGTTCTGACTGCTGTCTAGCCTCAGGATGGGTTTGAAATGGGCAGATTATGTTGTGAAAGGACAGTCAGTGTCCCTGGATCTGAAAGGGAGCTTAGAAGGTGGGGAGATGTTCCTGTCCACACCCGCCATAAGCACAGGTCACCACCCTGAATCCACGATCGGTCCTTCGACTGCTTACCCAGTACCTTCCTGGGAAGCCAGCCCAACCCTGGCCTCAGGGCTCCGACTCTGGGGGAAAGGAGGATGCTCACCCCAGAAGTCAGTGTACAATTATCTCCTAAATCAGGGATATAGTTTTAGAGGAGTTCTCAACGAGAAATATCCGTGTGGACCTGATCGAGCAGTCAAGAAAATGTTTGTAGAGGGGATCCTGCAGGGCCTAGAGGGATGGGAGGAGTTGGAGGGAAGAGGAATGGGGGCCGTGGGAGCAGGAGGATGGGATGAAGCTGGGGTACCCTGGGGGGCAGGCACTGAGGCCAGGCTGTTTGGGACTCGGCATGTCTGTGTGTCCGGGCATGGGAGGCCCACCTGGGAGGGCAGGCTGAAGGGTCTGATGTGGTTGGGAACAGAGGATTCTGAAGGATTCTGAGGGGGATAGAATCCAGGAAGTAGGAGGAGAGAGGTAAAGTGTGGTGACCTTGGGGAGGATGGGGATGAGAATAGATCCAGGAGAGAGAGCAACTTTGCCCCATCAACATGGCCTTCTTTCCTCTTCCAGGGCTTCTGGGGAGCACGGAGGGGCATGACTCCCAGTTTATAGACAACAAGGCTGTGTCGCTGGGGGTCAAGTGGGGCTGGGCCCCAGAGCTTATCTAGGAAGAGCTCTTCTCTTGAGGCCTTCGCAGTGGTCTGGAAAGATGGTGTAGGGAAGCCACATGCTGTGGGTTTGGGTGGCGGTCGGACGACTGCACGGGGTCCCCTGAGGCCCTCTGTAGGGCTCTCTAAATCCCTGGGAGGTGTCAGGCTGGAAGGGCTGGTGGAGGTGTCTGTCTGGAGGCGCTCCTTCTGTGGAAGTTGGAGGCTGGATTGGGGCTCCCCAACTCCTGCCCTGCAGTGTCCGTTCCCAGGGGAGTCTGCATCAGCTTCTGGAGGCAGGAGCATAGGATTGGTCTCTCTCTCTCTCACACACACACACACACACTCACATGCACACTTGAGCACGTGTACTCATTCACTGGCTGGCCTCTCAGGCTCACCCATTCTGTCCCCTGGGCCTGCAACGTCCCTGGCCTTCCCTAGGCCCCCTGGCTGCCCCTAAGAGTGGTGTTAGCGACATGGTGGCCCCCGGCCAGGAGCAGCTCCTGCTGCATCTTCCTGTCGCCGCCACCAGGCTAAATATAACCTGACACTGCACAGCCCTGGGCTGCTGCGGAGACAGCCTCTCTGCCTGGGGGCGGACAGGGCCAACTGGAGCCCCAGCCTCCTGCCCTCAGTGTGACTTTGGGCCCAGCTCCTCCTGCTGCGAGCGAGGCAGGGAGGCAACCAGGGCAAGGATGGCTGCCTCCCCGAGGTCACCTTCCCTGCAGGGGCCCGGCACCCTGCCTCGTTACAGCTCTTGGTGCTTCCGCAAGGCCATCTGTCATCTCGTCTGGCACCCAGGGCGGGAATCACTTGTCCCTGCAGTACCCACAGGGAGTATGAAGCTCAGAGAGGTGGGTGACCTGCCCACAGTCACACAGCAAGAGCCCCGCTTCCTGATGGTTGAGGCAGGTGAGCTCAGCTTCCCAGGGCTCCTCCCTCTGCCTGGGTTATTTTTTCTTCCTCGTCTTGGGCTCTGAATCGGGGTCCTGTTGACTCCTTGGCTCAGGGGGGCAGGTGCTAGGCCTGTCTTGTTTATGTTGCCCCAAATGCTTCATATGCAAGTGCTCGGTGGATATTCATGGGGTGAAGAGAAGAGCCCCGGTGAAGGAGCTGTGACGACACCTAGTCACAGATGAGTAGCCAGAGACCGTGGCCTGGGGAACTTGCCCAAGGACGGTCAGGGTCGCCTGCAGGCCTCCCCTTTCCGTGAGAGATAGGGTCTGCCCTCGCTAAAGCCTAGTGTGGCTCCTGCCTGGGGCCCAGCCGAGGCCAGGGGTGCCCAGAGGTAGGAAATTGGGTTTGGCCCCTGACCCCTGGATGCGTTGGGATACTGTGCAGGGACGATGCCCCCAGGTGCACTACTGGGCGTGGGTTGGCACCATGTGAAAGCAAGGCAGCATTGTGTTCTGATGACGGTGCCCTTCCCTGGGGTCAGGAGGAACTGTACCTGTGGCACCTGGAATGTGTCCAGGTCTGGCTCTTCTGCAGGGTCCCTCCTGCTGCCCCTCCTCTTCTCCCCTCCTCAGTGACCTGTGGGGAGCTGTGTGACCTCTGGAGGCACAGAGGGTGTGAGGTGTGTGGAGCCTGTCACCGTATGGCTATCAGGCAATGACTGCCTCCCCTTTCCTTCTCTCCATCCCCACAGGGCCCAGGGTGCCCTGAGCCCCAGGAGGCAGGCACAGCCTTGGCACCCAGCCTCCTCACCCCAAGCCAGGTGTCTTCAGCTGGGGCTGGGGTTGATGGGGTGTGAATGGGTGTTCTTTGACATCAGCCGCATGAGCCAGGTGGCCCCTGAACCTCTCCATTCCTGATACTGGCCCACCGCCTCTCCCTCTCCTCCTCCTCCCGTTTATCAAGACCTCCCCTGGGCCCGGCTCCTGTCTCATGCATCCCCACAGCCCCATGGGTTGGGCGTGATCTCTCCGGTTGCAGATGAGTGCTCTGAGGCTTGGGGATGGTAGGTGATATGCCCAAGGTCATTCTGACAGAGTGAGCAAAGGCCACCTGACTCCACGGCCTGGGTCCTCCCCTTAGCGTCGGGTACCCCACAGTCTTCCTGTGGCAGGGCGGGGTCCTCTGCTCCCCTCCTTCCCCAAGCGAGCGCTCCTGGGGCTGGCTGCCTCCGGAGTGTGGGCCATGCCTGCCACAGAGTGGCTCTCGGAGGAACTGCAGCCTCGCCCAGCTGGGCCGGTTAGCCTCTGCGCCTGGGGGAGCTGTCCTGGGGGCGGGGCAAGGGCAGAGGGAGAAGAGGAGCAGAGGGCTGGGCAGGGTCTGGGGGCAGGTTGGAGTGGGGCTGGTGGAGGGCGAGGCGCTCTTCTATGTGTGCAGTGCCAGCCCGCAGCTCCCGGGAGGCAGCTCAGCTGGACTCATTTCTTCCTTGCTGGGAAGTTGTGTGATGGTCAGAGCCCTGCCCTCCACAGGCTGTGGTTTGCTCTGTGCTGATGCCCGGCTGTCCTTGTGCCCCGCCTTGGGCCTGGATGACTTTCAGCTGCCATCAGGGACCCACACCCCACATAATACCAGCCAGTAATGGGATGGGGTCTGTTGGCCCGTCTGGCTGAAGAGCTGGGGGTGGGTGATGTGGCAGCTCACGGAAGACCCAGCCAACCCGGCAGGTGGTGGGAGGCAGAGCCTCAGAGAACACTGGCTGACTCGGGGCCACCACTTTCCTCCTTCCACGTCCCCTTGAAAACAGCAGCTGAAGCCAACTCCCCACTCTGCGCCGCCATCAGGCAGGGCTCCAGTTCACATTTTTGGAATAACCAGGGCTTTGACAGGGTTATTTGAAAGGAAAAATTCCTTGAATGTCAAAGGGAGAGGGCCAAGGGGGCTCCACAGGCGAGTGTGTGTCTGGGGCAGGGAGTGGACCTGTGTCGCCACGGGGGCTGATTCTGGAGTTTCTGCAGCCTGGCAGGGGGCGAGGTGGCAATTTGGGATGCCAGTGTCCTGGGATTCTGGGCTGCAGAATGAGACTCTGGCCTCTCTTGCCGAGAAGCCTGAACGGAAGGGGGCATGGAGGGCCGTGGCCTCAAGTCCAGACTCCTGGGGCCGTGTGCGGGGCAGATTCCCAGGCCATCCAGGAGGTTTGGGCTCCTCTAGCTTCCAGACTCCGGAGTGGCCTTTGCTCACTCTGTCAGAATGACCTTGGGCACGTCACCTACCCTCCCCAAGCTTCGGAGCACTCATCTACAACCAGAGAGATCACATCCGCCCCGTGGGGCTGTGGGGATGCATGAGACAGGAGCCGGGCCCAGGGGAGGTCTTGATAAACGGGAGAAGGAGTTTCCCAGTGAGGAACAAGGATCAGGGGCCTGGAGTACTGGAATCCTGGGGTCAGGTGTTGGGGGTCTCCAGAGCTAAGGTTTCCTGGTCTCTGGCCTCTCCTTAGTCCTGATGAGGGCCAGTCCGTGTTCAGGCCGCTGCCGGCCATCACCATATTAGGGCATAAACTCTAGGCGGGCTGTCTGGGTGCCAAACGGTCTCCAGCTGGGCCCGGCCCCCTGCAGCTCCCAACACCACAGCCATACTTCAGCCAGGCCATGTCAGAGGCCGGAGGTCAGGGGAGAGGAGCAGCTGCTGGAGGGAGACCCAGACAGAGCCCCCCAGCTCAGGTCCTGAGGGCCGAGCCATGAGGGCCTGGGATGCGGTGAGTGGAAGGGCTTAAGGGTGGGGTGGAGAGTTCCTGGCCAGCCCCTCCCCTGGTCCAGCCCTGTCATCCCAGTGCCATCCTGTTTCCCTTGATTTCAGAGGATCTCTTTCCATAAGATTTATCCCACAGCTGTTAGAATTGCTAATCTGCTTCCCTTTCTCAGCCTGCCCCCAGCATATCTTCTCAGAGCCTGGCCAGCATCTCCCAGGAGTCAGGCCCTTCACGCCTGGCCCGCTGAGGCTGATGCTGAAGCTACTGCCCCACTTGGCAGGGCTCAGCCCCCAGGGCCTCATTGGCAGCATCAAGCAGCAGCCCCAAGCCCCTCCAGATTGCTGGCCTCTCCCTTGACTCAGTTCACCACCGCCACTTCCTCTCCACCCCTCTCCATCCTTGACCCTCCCCCACCATCCACACTGCCCCTTCACTACCACCACCAGCCAGTGCCTGCTCCCTGCTGCCTTGTTCTAGGTGTTAGGCCCTTCAGAGGGACACAGACACTGGCGAGTTAGGCCCCTGCAGTTCAGAGAAGACAGATGAGGACAGGGGCAGCAGCAACAAGGAAAGAAGTCTCTACTCTGGGAAGAGAGGGAGATGAGAGACATGCCTGGTCCCCATAGGGTCCACAGAGGAGGAATAGGATGTTAATGCATATTTGAGGGTTTCCTCTGTGCCGGGGTTCTGAGTTGGGCCTTAGGCAGAGCCTGAGAGCATGCCGGGTCTCTTTCAGAAATCAGCAGAGAGAGGGGTGAGAGGGCCGTGCACCGGACAGGCAGCAGAGGCAGACTGGGTGTATTCGGCCTGGTGGGCTGACCTCACCTGGTACAGGGGCTCTGGTGGGGAGGGAAAAAAAAATCAAGGACACAGAGAGAAAGACAAGGAGAGGCAGGGATGAAAGATCTAGAAGCAGTGCTTCTCAACTCTTTGGTGAAGGATCAGTTTTCTTTGTTTCTAATATATCACAGACCAATGCTCGTGTGAAATACAGAATCACATACTTGGAGTTGTGGCGATGCCAAATTGCTCTAAAGGTTTTGAAACTCTTGCTCTTGACATCTGAACTTACCTCGTTGTGGACAGACAGTGCAGTTGGGTATCGTGTAGAGAGAGTGAAGGCAGAGACTGGGGTCACTGCCAACCCGTCTATAGCATTTGGTACACGCCAGGCATTGCCCCAGGCCCTGGGCATATGTTGACTTATTTAATCTTTATAACTCACGAGAGAGGAATTATTATCGTTCCCACTTTATAGAAGAAGAAATTGGAGGCACAGTGAGGTTAGATAATTTAGGAACAACGCATAAATGACTAAGCAGCAGAGCTGGGATCCTAACCCAGAGATCCTGGGCTTAAAGTCTGTGGGCTGAACCATCAGGCAACACTGCCTCACATGAGGGAAAGCAAAGATAGATTGAGAGGATGGGGAAATGAGATGAAAAAACAAGGGAGGAAGAAAGGAGTGTAAGCCACTGTAGGGGAGCATGCAGTAGGGAGAGAGGGCTAGAGAAACGACAAGGAGAGCGAGGCGAAGGGAGAGTTTTGAAAGCAGCAAGCTGGAGCAGACAGATTGAGGGCAGAAACTCAGTCTGGCAGGCACACAGCAGGAGGAGGGTTTGGGGCAGAAGATCCTGTAGCGGAGATGGCTGGGGACTGTGTTTAGGGGCCGTGGGGGAGGCACAAGTGGATGGGCCCCTTCAGATTTCTGCTCTGCCCACCGAGGGGCCCTGGTGCCACAGTGGCCGTGTCCCCCACTCTGCAGGGAGCTGCTTCCTGTGCCTGGTGGATGTGGTGCCCGTGAAGAACGAGGATGGGGCTGTCATCATGTTCATCCTCAACTTCGAGGTGGTGATGGAGAAGGACATGGTGGGGTCCCCGGCCCGGGACACCAATCACCGTGGCCCCCCCACTAGCTGGCTGGCCACAGGTAAGTGCAGCCGGGCTGTCTGGCTGGCGCAGGAATATATAATCTTCCTTCCTGGGGCCATGAAGCCACCCAAGGCCAGTGCTCCGCAGGAAAGGGTGCGGGAGGTGGGGGTCCCTTCAGCGGTTGGGGAAAGAACACTGAGGATCTGGCCCAGGCCCATCTGGCTCAGGATGGACATACAGGGGTGGAGTGACAGACTGAGCCCAGATTCACAGGTTCTTGGGGCAGGATGACGCCTGGTTTCCTAGTCTTACCTGCTTGGGTTCCCACCACAGCATCCCAGGGAGTGGTCCTCTCTCCAGCCCCAGGGATGGGGGATTCACCCTTCCCAGATGGCGTTGCCGCTTCGGAGTGGCTCCCTCTCCTTGTCAGAAAGCTCGGTCTCCCGTGGACTCAGCTCTCTGTCTGTGAAGTTTCTGCCTTCTGGTCCTTGTTCCTGGACTGGCTAGCTCCCTGCTGTGGCCTTGGCTAATTGAGAAGAGGATTTGCGGGGAACGTTTACCGTGGCTGGAGACGTGGAGGCCTCACCTCATCTCCCTGTGATGCAAAGACTCAGACCTCTTGACTCCATGGCCTCTTTTGGTTTAATTTTAATTTTTCCCTCAGAGTCATGGCAAAAATTGCACCTCTTGTTTTCCCAGGCTCTAGAATGGCGGTGTTAATAACGCCGGCCCCACCTTTGCACAGGTCCCCTCTGCAAGGCAGCAGGGTATGGCAGGAAGGCCGTGGCATCACTCCCCTATTCAGATGCAGGCCGTGCCGTTTACTGTGTGACCTTCTGCAGGTCACACAACTCATTTATAGCTACATTTCCTCATGTCTGAAATGGGGATAAGGATACCCACCAGTGCAGGTGTGAGAGTCAGGGATGGTTTGTGAAAAGCCCACCTGATATGTGGCTCAAGAAATGGTGGTTTGTTATTGTTAGAGCCTTAGATAAGATTGTATTCTAGAATCTTTTTGAGATTGGAGTTCCGTGCAGTGGGAGCGGGGGTGGAGGGGTGCCAGCTGTCAGGGCTCCCGTTTGCCTTCCTTCCTCCCCTGGGTGGGTGGCTGGGGCTCCTGCTCCTAGGCTTGCCCCTCCCTGGCTGCTCTGCTGGCGGTCCTATGGACTCGCACCTCTCCTCTCCCCTCCTCTCTCCCTGCAGGTCGGGCCAAGACCTTCCGCCTGAAGTTGCCTGCGCTGCTGGCCTTGACAGCGCGGGAGTCCACAGTGCGGCCAGGTGGCGCGGGCAGCACGGGGGCCCCCGGGGCTGTGGTGGTGGACGTGGACCTGACGCCTGCGGCGCCCAGCAGCGAGTCGCTGGCCCTGGACGAGGTGACAGCCATGGACAACCACGTGGCGGGGCTTGGGCCGGCAGAAGAGCGCCGCGCGCTGGTGGGCCCCGGCTCGCCGCCCGCCTGTGCGCCCATCCCGCACCCGTCACCCCGGGCCCACAGCCTCAACCCCGACGCCTCGGGCTCCAGCTGCAGCCTGGCCCGGACACGCTCCCGGGAGAGCTGCGCCAGCGTGCGCCGTGCCTCATCAGCGGATGACATCGAGGCCATGCGCACCGGGCTGCCCCCACCGCCACGCCATGCCAGCACAGGTGAGGGCCTCTGGCCACCCTGGTAACTGCCCCAGCACTTTCGCACCTGCCAGGTCTACCCCGTTCCGGGACCTCAGCTTCCTCCCCCTCCACCCTGTCCTGTGTGCCTGGGAGATGGAAATCCCATTAAGCACTTATTTAATCTGGTTAAGCAGGCTTTTACTCCATTAAATGTCCATTCATCCCACTACATTCTTCCACTCACAGAGCCTTTGCTGGCCCCTGGCTCTGGGGTTCTCCCAGGACAGCCTGGAGCAGGGATGGCCATGGGGAGTTTGAAGGGCGGGAGAGACATCTGGGTCCCTGCCACCACCTGGTCCTCTGGCAGGCTCCCAGTACCCGCTGAACAGACCTTTATGGAGGATCGTCTCCTCTGTCACCTCATAGTTGCATCATGGCATGCTTCGATCAGGTCGGGAGGGGTCTGGCCTTGCTTGTTTTCGGTGACTCTGCCCCATCTCCTGAGCTGGCCTCATTGACACACTGTACCTCATGACCTGGCACATGCAGGGCCTGGTCTCCACCTCAGCTCTATGTCGTCGGCCTGACTGCCCTTCGGCACCTGCCTGCTGCCCTGACCCTGCTTTCCCCTTCACCCCAGGGGCCATGCACCCCCTGCGCAGCGGCCTGCTTAACTCCACATCAGATTCGGACCTCGTGCGCTACCGCACCATTAGCAAGATTCCCCAAATCACCCTCAACTTTGTGGACCTCAAGGGCGACCCCTTCCTGGCTTCGCCCACCAGTGACCGGGAGATCATAGCACCCAAGATAAAGGAGCGGACCCACAATGTCACCGAGAAGGTCACCCAGGTAGGTGCCCAGACCCTGGCTCTCCCCTCAGCTTGGAGGATCTTGGAGGAGGTGGAAGTGGGCTGTGGTCAAAGGTGGGGTGGAGGGGTCCAGTCAGTGAGGGCCTCTTGAGGGTGGGCAGACCTGCTGGCTGAGGGTGTTAATTCTGGAGCTTGGATGAGGTAGAGAACAGTCTGGGAGGTCCTGGAGAAAGGGAGACTGGACGGGAGGTGGCCTTGGGACACGGCAGGTCTAGAGGACAGGTTGACGGGGCACAGGGAGGACAGTGCAGTTGAGGCTGGGCACCTGAGACAGTCAGGGTGGGCAGGAGAAGTCAGCCACAGGGACACAACAGGGCCTGCTCACAGGGTGTGGGGAGGGGAGCAATGGGGGCAACCAACAAGAGGCCTCAAGTTAGAAGGGGCCACAGACATCAAGGTCGGGGGTCTTGATTCTTCTAGCCCAAGGTGATGAGCCAGGAGGAGAGTGGGGGCCTGGTGCTAGGGCCAGGATGGCCTGGAGGTGCACACCCTTTCCGTAAGGCACAGGAGAGGAGGGTTGCCTTCCCACATTGTGAGGGGAGGGTATGGTGGTGGGGGCACAGATATGGGGGGATGGAGGGATCAAGTCCGTGAATCCTGGGCCAGAGGGGACTGCCAGCCTTTGGGGGCATTGCCCAACACTGCCCGGTGGCAGGGCCAGCCTGGTCTCCTGCCCCCTCCTGGCAGCCAGAAGGCCTGCACCACCCCACTGCCCAGGCCATCCCAGCTCCTCCTTTGCATCCTGACGGAGGATCAGGAGTGGGAATCCCTGCAGTCAGGGAGAAGCCTGGGACAGTGGGGGCTTCTGTCCCACACCTGCTGCACCCCAGTTCCCCATGCCCTCTCCTGCCCCGTCCACAGCAGCTCCCCAAGTTGGCCTGAGGAAGGGAGCTGCCCGTTTGCTTGCCCCGCCTGCCTCCTCGGCCCTCCTCCTGGCCCTGCTCCCACCGCCTCTGGCTCCCTGGGTACCTGCCAGGTCTCCAGCCCCTTGGCCTTGACTCCAGAATGTTCCTCCACACCCGAGGCCCTATATCTGGCTGCCTCCCCCTCACTGCCTCCCCCCCACCGCCTCTGTCTTGTTCCCACCTGGAGCCCTGGCATCTGCCCTGCTCCTGTGCCCGCAGCATGTGCCTGTTGTGTTGTTGTGGTCTGCGCGTGTGGGTCTATATGTGTCAGCCTGTGCGTGTGTTCCTGGCTCTGCCGGTCAACGGGCGGCCTCTCCATCTCTGGGTGTCTGTCTGACTCTGGCTGGCTGGGCACTGGACTGGCGGGGCGGGGGTGTTGGGGAGACCATTAATCTGCGGTGACAGTCCGGGCCGCCGGGGAGGGGGAGGGGCGCGGGCTGCAGGAGCGGCTGCAGCAGGAGCCTGGAGCCGGCCGCGGGGGAGGGGGCGCTGGCCTGCTGGGGCGGGGCGGGGGAGCCCAGTGTGCCTTGTGGGGGTGGGGACAGGGAGGAGGAGGGGCCGGCTGGAGGAGCCGAGGTTCCGACCGCGGCGCCGCTGCTGGGCTGGCGGCGGGCAGAGCACAGCACCCTGGCAGCGGGGCCCGCACCAGGGGACCATGGGCAGCCAGAGCCAGGCGGGCTGCTGTCCACACTCACTGCCAGGGTGACCCCAGCCCCGGGCCCAGCCCCGGCGACCCTGGCTTCATGCCAGAGGCTGTCCTGGGAGCCAGGCCGCCAGCCTCTGGGGCGCAGCCTGGGCTGGGACTGTTGCTGGGGCGCAGGTGAGGTGCTGGCTGGGCCCTCAGGCCCCAGGGCAGGCAGGCTGGGGGGAGCCAAGTCCTCCATGGCGGCCCCAGCAGGGAAGGCAAGCAGGACAGGGGCTCTGCAACCCAGGGCCCAGAAAGGCCGGGTGCGGCGGGCCGTGCGCATCTCCAGCCTGGTGGCCCAGGAGGTAGGTGACCCCCAGCTCCTCCCCCTCCCTTCCGGGGCTGGGGCACTGAGACAGGCGGCAGCAAGTCGGATGCGGTCCAGAGGGCTCTGGCACCAGGCCGGGAGAGGGCTTCTGAGAAGCAGGACAGTTTGAGGCACGGGGTCCCTGTTCATCTTGCTCTTGGTTCCAGCTTGCTCCTCTTTACGCCCACTGGGCTGGGGGACAGTGCTTTCCTTGACAGGGGGCTTCCCTCTCCCAAGGCTTCCCGGGCCTACGGTCTTCTAGCTCAAAATGCAAAGGTAGGATAAGGAAAACAGGAATGAAATGGGTGACCAGAGAGGATAGCAGGGAGACTGGGGAGGAGAGGAGCCAGCCTCCTGCTCCCACCCCACCTCCCCCAGCGGGCAGGGACAGCGAGAGGGCTGGCGGGCAGCAGCCAGGCCTGGCATGGAGGCGCTGAGGCTCCATGCTCCCGCACTCTGTGTGCTGGAGGTGGACCCTGCAGCAGCGAGTGAGGCGTGGGCTGCTTCAGGGGTCCAGGCTTGGAGGCTGGACTCTGAGCAGGGTGGGGGTCAGAGGCCACTGGATGGTGGTGAGGGCAGGCTGAGCTGAGACACCTGGCTTGCCTCTTCCTGGGCAGCCTGAGGTGCTGGTGGCTGGGCTGTGGTCCCCCAGGCTGATGACTCTGTAGGCACCTCCTGGGAGCCACCTCTCTGCCCCCAGGGGGCTTCTGTCAGAGAGCCTGCAGGAGGCTCTGGGCAGATGGCAGATGCCTGAGAATCTCATCCCTGCCACTGTCTCCCTTGGCACCTGAGCTCTCTGCCGCGGCTCACGTGCTCTTCCCGCTGGGGGACAGGTATGGGGGGATTCTTTCAATCCACAGAGGAGCCCAGAGTTTGGCTTAAATGAGCTTGTGTTCTGCGGGACAACAGGTCAAGGGGGGGTTACACACCTGGCCTGAGGCCATATGGTAAGCTGCTGGTTGCAGAGCGGGGCCTGGCCCCTGTGAGATGAGGTCTGCGGGTCCAGGCCTTGTATCCTGGGCTTGCCCCATGCATGTGCATTTGTGCATTGGGCTGGTCCTGCCATGGGCAGACTCGGGGGGCAGGATCGCTGTTGTCAGGTGTGGTCCAGCACAGCCCCAGGGGGTTGGGCCTCTCAGGCACTGGGAGGAGCTCCATCCAGGGACAGTTACCTTCTTCTGCTCCCTTGTCTGCGGGGGCCCTGGCCAGGTCTGTTTTTTTAATCCCCACTTGATCTCTGTAAGGCTGCCACCCCATGCTTTCTGCCTTAAGGAGCAAGTGTCTTGGGCTGAAGGCAGGGCAGAAGTGGCGGCCTAGGAGCCACATGCTCCCTCCTCTGCTCCAGGCCCCAGCTGTTCCCCGCACCTATCACTTGCCACTGGAGCTCCCGTGGCCACCCCAGGGTGGCCAAACCCCTAACTATGGCCCATTTTAACTTCCTGTTACTTCCTTTAAGGAGTTGTTCTCTAAACAGTCTGTCTGGTGAGGGTGGGCCCAGGGGATGCCCCAGCTTGGTTATGAATGGAAGTCTTTGAGGCTCCACCCACCACGCCCTCGCAGCCCAGGAGCCTGAAGTTGTGGGGCCCTGGCACTCAGAACTGCTGGGAACAGGGCCGGCAATCTTGGCTCTCAAGGGGGTGGGCCAGGCCTTGGGTTTGGGGCTGCCCAGGGATGGCAGGGCCAGGCTGAGAGAGCTTGGGGAGGGGGATTTTGGGTTGAGTCAAATGTTTGTAAGAGAGGACTCTGAGGGCCTGGGGGAGGGCACAGGGGGACAGATGCAGCTCCTGGGACAGTGTAGGGAAGCCAGCCTCTGCCCTTCCTAGTTTGCTTGGGGAGAGAGTGGTGTGGCTGCTGCTACCTGATCTAGACAGTGAAGGATATGAAGGTGAGCCTGTACAGAGCTGGGTGTGTCCCTTCTGAATGTCTGTTGTGTGCATGTCCCTCTGTGTACACGTAGGCCCATCTCTGGCTGGGTTAGGGCTTAGTGCACTGGTGTAGGAGTGTGGGAGCGCAGGGACTGAGGGCTGCCCTGGGCTTGGGGGGAGAGGGGGCTGGGGGAGAGAGGACTGGGAGTGACTTGGTCTCTCCCCAGTGGAGGCCAAGGAGCCTGAGTCTGGGTGGCTGGTATCCTTGGGCCAGTGGCATGAAGAAACCATTAGGCCCTCAGTCCCTGGGCCACCAGCAGTGGGACTCGTAGGGAACTGCAGTGATGTGCTGAGGCTATGACTCCTGAGGCCATCGCCCAGGCAGGGAGCCGTAGCCCTTGGAGCATTTTCTGGACTGAGCCGATGGTGTGTGTGTGTGGTGTTTGGCCGGTGTGGGCAAGATTGCATGGTGGGAGTTATATCCGTAGGTGTGGGTCTGCATCGCTGGTGGGGAGCAGTACTTCTGGGCATTACTGCACGGTGCCCTAGACTCAGGTCACCAGTCAGGAGGTCCCCATGCTGCATGGGGAACTGTAGTGCCCAGGTTGAGGGTTGGTCGGTGGCTGTGGCCCCTTGGCTGAGGGGTAGGTATTCTGATTGAAACTTTTTGGCCTCCCTCCTTACTCTGCTTGTCCTCTTCTTTGGACGCCCCAGCAGAGATGTTACCTGCTCCCACCCTAGAGGTCCCATGGCCTGTCCTCCCCTGCCCCAGATGCCGGCTGGACATCATGCCCTCCTCTCCACCTCCCTTGCCTGTCCAGGTCCTGTCTCTGGGTGCTGATGTGCTGCCGGAGTACAAGCTGCAGGCGCCACGCATCCACCGCTGGACCATCCTGCACTACAGCCCCTTCAAGGCCGTGTGGGACTGGCTCATCCTGCTGCTGGTCATCTACACGGCCGTCTTCACGCCCTACTCGGCTGCCTTCCTGCTGAAGGAGACGGAAGAGGGCCCCCCGGCCACCGACTGTGGCTATGCCTGCCAGCCCCTGGCAGTGGTGGACCTCATCGTGGATATCATGTTCATCGTGGACATCCTCATCAACTTCCGCACCACCTATGTCAACGCCAACGAGGAGGTGGTCAGCCACCCTGGCCGCATCGCCGTCCACTACTTCAAGGGCTGGTTCCTCATCGACATGGTGGCTGCCATCCCCTTTGACCTGCTCATCTTCGGTTCTGGCTCTGAGGAGGTGGGTTGGCAGGGAGGTAGAGGCAAAGAGGATGTGGGGAAAGGGAGAGAAGGTGGTGGGAGGTGGTGGGGCAGAGAAGGTGGCGAGGGAAAGGCCAGCAGAGGCATGGCGGTTGCCACCAACCAGCACCCGCTCCCGCTCCATACCAGCCACTCACTGGTTATAGAGGTCCAGAGGGGGGGCGCCTTTTTCTAATTGGTCTTTCAAAAAAGGCCACTGTCTTCTCATTCACACAAAAGCTGTGGGCGTTCTGGCCAGGCACCTTACTGTGGGTGTTGACCCTTTCAGAGTCCCAGTTTCCTCATTGTCACTATGGGGACCATGAGCCCTCTGTTCACAAAGCTAGCAAAGATTAATGGGCTTCTGTTCTGGGCGCAGCATGTGGAGGGCGCTTCAATTAGGAGGAGGTTCTGGGAGGAAGTCTTTGGGGATCTTACCGCTGATGTCCCCCAGTACTGCAGTGCCCCCATCCTCATTTGCCCCCACACTTAATGTCCCCCTCCCCCCGCAGCTGATCGGGCTCCTGAAGACGGCGCGGCTGCTGCGACTGGTGCGCGTCGCACGGAAGCTGGACCGCTACTCGGAGTACGGGGCAGCGGTGCTCTTCCTGCTCATGTGCACCTTTGCGCTCATCGCGCACTGGCTGGCTTGCATCTGGTACGCCATCGGCAACATGGAGCAGCCGCACATGGACTCCCGCATCGGCTGGCTGCACAACCTGGGCGACCAGATCGGCAAGCCCTACAACAGCAGTGGCCTGGGCGGCCCCTCCATCAAGGACAAGTATGTCACGGCCCTCTACTTCACCTTCAGCAGCCTCACTAGCGTGGGCTTCGGCAATGTCTCCCCCAACACCAACTCAGAGAAGATCTTCTCCATTTGTGTCATGCTCATTGGCTGTGAGTGTGCCCCTGCGGGTGGGCGGGGGAGAGTGGCACCGGGTCTGGGAAGAGCCTGAGGTGGAGGGTGGGGAGGATGCCAGAGGGGCTGGAGTGGGCTCTTGGGACTTAGAGATGCCAGAGGCCACCATCGTGGTGTGTTGGGAGCCAGGATACCAGGGAAGAGGCACAAGGCAGAGTCCAGGGGCGTGTGTGCCTGGGCTTCTGTGTTTGTGCATCTCGTTTGTGTGCTTACACTGAGACGTGACTGCGTGTGTCATTGACCGGGTGCAGGGGCCGGCGGGGTCCCTTTGATGCTGATGGCCCCACTCGCCCCTGCCCCCAGCCCTCATGTACGCCAGCATCTTTGGCAACGTGTCAGCCATCATCCAGCGGCTATACTCGGGCACAGCCCGCTACCACACGCAAATGCTCCGGGTGCGGGAGTTCATCCGCTTCCACCAGATCCCTAACCCGCTGCGCCAGCGCCTTGAGGAGTATTTCCAGCACGCCTGGTCCTACACCAACGGCATCGACATGAACGCGGTGAGGCCACTGGGCCGCGTGATGGGCTGCTGGGGGGCTGGAGGGATTGGGGTCATGCAGTGAACATGTCTCCCCTCCCAGCATCACACTGTGGTTCAGGTGGTCACAGTTAGTGCTTACAAACACCCTGAGAGCTGTTACCCTCCTTTTGCTAATGGAGCTCATTTACCGGGAGAGCTCTCACTTTGGGGCAGGCCAGATCAGGCCCTTGCGTATGGGTGATGCGTTTAATCCTCACAACAGCCCCAGGCAGGAATTGGTCCCCACACCTTAAACATAAGGAAATGGAGGTCGAGGGCAGTGAGGTGTCATCCCCAAGGGTGCACGGCTAGAAGGGGTGGAGATGGAATGGGCACCCAGATCCCTCCCTTCCACACTGGACCCCCCATGCTCGTCCCAGGGCCTCCTCTGGGGCGGGGTGTGGGAGTGGGTTCCAGGGGAGGGCATGCTGAGCCGCCCCACCTCCCCCAGGTGCTGAAGGGCTTCCCGGAGTGCCTGCAGGCAGACATCTGCCTGCACCTGAACCGCTCGCTGCTGCAACATTGCAAGCCCTTCCGAGGGGCCACCAAAGGCTGCCTGCGGGCCCTGGCCATGAAGTTCAAGACGACACACGCACCGCCAGGGGACACGCTGGTGCACGCCGGGGACCTGCTCACCGCCCTCTACTTCATCTCCCGGGGCTCCATCGAGATCCTGCGGGGCGATGTCGTCGTGGCCATCCTGGGTACGGCAGGGACCAGGCCCTGGGCTGGAAATGCCCGCCATGGCCTGGAGACGTCCGAGCCCTCTGAGGACACAGCCACTGGGGCTGTGGACCCGGGACTGCCTGCAGAGACCTTGGGCTCTTTTAATTCACCCCAGCTCAGGCCCTCCACGGGGGGCAGTGAGAAGGAGCCGCACACGGGGTGGGGCTGCTAACCTCTGGGGGCTCCCAGATTCTGCCTCTCTTCGGGATCTCCCCCCAGGCAGCGACACTATTGCTTCCCTAAAACAGGACCAAATCCAGATGCTTCAAGGTGGGCAGTGGAGGGAGGCTGTGCCTCTGATTTTACTAAGGAAATTCGAAGTTCCCTACAGCCTCCTGCGATACAGCCAAGCCTGGCCCTCGTCATCTCCAAAGCAAAGGGAGTCCTGCCCCTCCCCGCCTTCCCTCCCTTCCTTTCTGCCCTACCTGTGCACCTGGGCAGGTGTGCCTGGGCAGGGGACGTCCTGCTCTCTGTCCTTCCCTTGACTCTGTACACCTTAGGGCAAATGTGTCGTGGGGGGTCGTTTTAGGTTTTTATTTCTCAGTTCAGTAAGAACACATACCCTCGCTCCACGAACACCCCCAAACACAGCTAAAACTAGTTTCACCACATAACACTTGGCCCTACTACACATGGTACCTTCTGGTGTTTTCTGTTCTGTGTTGTGCTAAGCTATGCTATCCTATTTTCTTTCAGTAAACAAAATGCTGGTCTTGATTCACTACTGTGTTATGATCTGTAGTTTGAAGAACACTATTTATGAGAGTGCAGTGGTTGGCCAGGAGGGTGTTTGGCACGTGGGGTTTGGGGGTAGAAGTCGAGTTAGAACCCAGGGGAGCCAGGGCCATGGGCAGGGTGGGGAACGCAGGCTGGTGCCGCTGGCTGGTTCCAGGAGCTGGAGGCACAAAGATGGGAGGTTCCCTGCTCTTTACCAACAGGGCTCTGCTGGCTACGTGGTCCCGCCTTTGTAGGGGGGCGGGAATGGGGCTGGGGCTGGCCGGTGGGTGACGAGATTGAGGGGAGGCGCCGGGCCTGGGGTGAGAATGCCTGGAAGACAGGAGCCTGCTGCCTCTGCTGCCCCAGGGGCTGAGCCCCCCTCTCGGTGGCCTCCAGGGAAGAATGACATCTTCGGAGAGCCTCTGAACCTGTATGCGCGGCCTGGCAAGTCCAATGGGGATGTGCGGGCCCTCACCTACTGCGACCTGCACAAGATCCACCGGGACGACCTGCTGGAGGTGCTGGACATGTACCCCGAGTTCTCCGACCACTTCTGGTCCAGCCTGGAGATCACCTTCAACCTTCGAGATGTGAGTGGGCTGACCCCGCGGTCTGCACCCTGGGTGGCTGCCCCTTCTCTGTGCGCCCTCCCCTCGGGCCGTTTCCCTGCCTCAGACGAGGTTGTGAAAGTCCCAGCCTCAGCCTCAACCCTCGTCCTGGGGCAGAAGAAGGCTTCCCCGGAGCGGGAGCTGCCAGCCCCACCTTCTCTGTGCTTATGAGGGGCTTTGGGCCCCACCTGGCAGGGCCGAAGGGCCCTGACACCGCTCTTGGTTCCAGACCAACATGATCCCCGGCTCTCCCGGCAGCACAGAGCTGGAGGGCGGCTTCAACCGGCAACGCAAGCGCAAGCTGTCCTTCCGCAGACGCACCGACAAGGGTGAGGGGGGGAGGGGAGGGGATGGGGGGGAGGGGAGGGGAGGGGATAGGGTGGGCGGTGCCGGTGAGCGGGACGGGGCCAAAGGGGTGGTCCAGAGGAGGCGGGGAGGAGGGTGGAGCCCCGGGTCAGCCGCATCTGCTCCACCCAGGCTCCACAGACATTCGTGCGCCTACCTTCAGTGCCCCGCACCCCTCACCCCAGCTGTCTAAACGCTGCCCATCCTTTCAGGTTCACTTGAACTGTCTCCTCCTCCTGGAAGCCCTCTTCTGCCCTCTAGGGCAGGGGCATACCTAAGTTTCTTTGGTCCTTACAGGGCTGACGTCCTGGTGGGCGCTGCCTTGAACTGATCAGGGGACAAGAGAAAGGACCAAAGAGGGCAAGGGGGCCAGCAACGGGGACTGAGGGCCCAGGGGTCCCAGAGAGCGCCGCCCAGCAGTGCCACTGCCGGTGCTTGGGTGGCCAGCGATCGGAGACGACCCGGTCCCACTCCCGGGAGTTCTCAGTCCGCTTGAGGGTCGATGAAAGATAGACGCAACAATGGGGACAAACCAGGCCCTCCTGCCACAGTCCTCTTGCAGGCCTGCTCCATCACCTCCCCTCCCCTGCCCTCCCCTCCGCTCCTCTGCCCTCCCTGCCCCTCTGCCCCCTGCCCTCTCTGAGGCCCATTCTCTGTTTCCCACAGACCCGGAACAGCCAGGGGAGGTGTCGGCCTTGGGGCCGGGCCGGGCGGGGGCAGGGCCCAGTAGCCGGGGCCGGCCAGGGGGCCCGTGGGGGGAAAGCCCGTCCAGTGGCCCCTCCAGCCCTGAGAGCAGTGAGGATGAGGGCCCAGGCCGCAGCTCCAGCCCCCTCCGCCTGGTGCCCTTCTCCAGCCCCAGGCCCCCCGGAGAGCCGCCGGGTGGGGAGCCCCTGATTGAGGACTGCGAGAAGAGCAGTGACACATGTAACCCGCTGTCAGGTAGAGTGAGGCTGCCCCAGGCTGGCGGGCGGGCAGGCGTGGGGTCTCTCCGGGGTCTCAACCCAGCTCTCTGGCTCCAGGCGCCTTCTCGGGAGTGTCCAATATCTTCAGCTTCTGGGGGGACAGTCGGGGCCGCCAGTACCAGGAGCTGCCTCGCTGCCCCGCCCCCGCCCCCAGCCTCCTCAACATCCCTCTTTCCAGCCCTGGCCGGCGGCCCCGGGGCGATGTGGAGAGCAGGCTGGACGCCCTTCAGAGGCAGCTTAACAGGTGAGGGCGACCCCAGGGATCCAGCTTAGCCCCCAGCTGTGTGTGTCGAGGGGGAGGGTCTGGTAAGGTGGTGTGCGATCTATGGGTTTCTGGCAGTATTGTGGGGTGAAGGGAGAGTGTCAGCTCTGGGTAGGCCTGTCTGTGTGTCTGGCAGCTTGACCCTCTCCTTCCATTCAGAACTGAGCTGGGGGCTGTCACACCTAAAATGAAGAGTGTCTGGGGTTGACCAGCTGTCCGTCCATGGGGTGGTCCTGAAGTCACAGTTACTGATATGTCCACTTCCCCGAGACCCAGAGCGTCCTCCTCCTTGTTGCCCCAGGCTGGAGACGCGGCTGAGTGCAGACATGGCCACCGTCCTGCAGCTACTGCAGAGACAGATGACACTGGTCCCTCCAGCCTACAGTGCTGTGACCACCCCGGGGCCCGGCCCCACCTCCACCTCCCCTCTCCTGCCTGTCAGCCCCATCCCCACTCTCACCCTGGACTCGCTTTCTCAGGTAAGTCCCAAAGCCCCCTCCTGCCCTGGCACCCAGCCCTGCCTTCTCCGCCCCGATTCCACTCCGCAAATCTGCTTTGCTGTCCTTTCTTTGTGGCCCTGGGCCCCAGCCTCCCCTCTGTCCACCTGCCCCCCATTCCTGCCCTCCTCCCAGGCTGTGCTCCTAGAGAAGGGCTGCTTCAGGAGCTAGGGGCACAGGACCACAGGACAAGGCAGGAAAGCCCCCAAACCAAAGCCCCCAGACAGCTGGGTGTGTTCCTCTAGTGTCACCTGAACGGCAGATCTACTCCTGGGGCCTGTGTCATGGCTACCAGTGGTCTCCAAGGAGGGGACTGATTGACCCTGAGGCGTGGTAGTGGGTGCCGTGTGCCAGCACACCCTTGGGACAGGGTCCCAGGTGCCTGCTGTGACTGGTACCCCCGCTCTGACTCTGCTGCCCACCATTTGCTCATGCTGGCCGCTTTGCAGGGCTGTCCTGCGGGCTTGGCTAAGCCCAAGGGTGGTGCCCGCATCTCTCTCCTCCTGCCGGAGATGGGCCTCTGTGGCCCCTTGTCCTCTCCTGAGTGGACATGCTGGCTCCTGGCCCCCTGACAGCTGTGTCTGGACCCTGAGAAGGGGGCTCCTCTGGCTACGAGAGGGGCCTGGGATCTGCTCCCCCCTTCCTCTGGCATCTGCTCCCCCTCCCATATGCTGCCTGCTCCTGTTTGCAGACACCAGGGCCCACGTCAGCGAATGTGCCAGTCTCCCTTCACAGCCTCCCCCGCAGAGATCTCACAGCAGACTCGTCAGCACCCACAAACCCCCTCCCGCCTGCCCTGGCACTCTCCCTGGCCTTCCGGGGCCTGGCTGCCAGCCCGCCTCTGTTTCTAGGTCCCCGAGTTCTTTCTAGATTGGAGGAAGAAGGCTTGTTTCTCTTTCTGTCCTAGCTTTTGTCCCAATTCAGGGCCCCTTATTCCGGATTGGGTGTGGATTGAGCTCCTGCATCCCCTGGGGAAGGAGGTGGCTGTGGCCTCGAGTTCTCCCCTGTATCGAGTGGGAGCTCCCACGGCTCCCAGCTGCCCGGGGTGGCTCTTGCCCACTGAGAACACATTTCTCTACTTCCGATCTCAGCCCCTTGCCTTTGTGGTCTGAGGCCTGCTCTGCCTTGGCCTATCTCCTTTTCCCCTCTTCTGTCCTCCTGTCCTCTGTCACCTGGTTCTATGGACCCTCTTTGTCCTCTGACCGCCCCTCCAGCCCCTTCCTCCCCTTCCGCGGGCTCCTTGCCTCTCACGCTCTGTGGTCTTTGCAGGTTTCCCAGTTCATGGCGTGCGAGGAGCTCCCTCCGGGGGCCCCAGAGCTTCCCCAAGACGGCCCCACTCGACGCCTCTCCCTGCCGGGCCAGCTGGGGGCCCTCACCTCCCAGCCCCTGCACAGACACGGCTCAGACCCGGGCAGTTAGTGGGGCTGCCCACTGTGGACACGTGGCTCACCCAGGGTTCAGTGCACTGCCTGGGCCCCTCCCCTCAAGGCCTGCCCGGGAGGCCCTGGCTGCAGAGGGGAGAGGAACGAGAAGGCAGGGCCCCTCCCCCAGCCCTCGGGGACCGTCTCCTCCTGTGTCCCCTGGACCCCAGTGGGAGGGGCAGGGGCGGGGCCGGGCAGTGGATGGGGGTCTGTGGTCCCCCCACTGCCCTGGGGGCAGTAGCTGGTCTAACTGCCTGGAGGCACCCGGCCCTGGGCCTTAGGCACCTCAAGGACTTTTCTGCTATTTACTGCTCTTATTGTTAAGGATAATAATTAAGGATCATATGAATAATTAATGAAGATGCTGATGACTATGAATAATAAATAATTATCCTGAGGAGACTCTCGTGGTGCTGGGAGGGTGCAGCTGTCAGCATGCTGTGTCATGTGTTCACATTCACGTGTGTACGTGTGCACTGGCCTTTCTGCAGGAATCTGGGTGTATCTGTCTGCGTGCACAGGGCCTGCAGGGACGGCCCTGATATTTGGGTGTGGGGTGTATGCTGTGGGGGGTGCTTCCTGCCTCTGTAGGGTCCTGCTTCCATGTGGCCCTGGATTCAGGATAGCAGAGAACCACTCAGACTGTTTTGAATATGGACGTAGTTCTAATGGGGTGCCAGGCCTGTGGCCAGCCCCTCAGGGCCCTGTTGCCTGGGTGGCATTCTGGCTCCCAAAGGTGCCCCCAAACTGACGGCTAATCCCCCATCCTCTTGTCCCCTTACACAGTTTGTGGGCCCAGCCCACACTGACCCTAACCTGGGGCTGTATTGGCTTAAGTCCTGGCCCATACCCCCTGCCCCGTGACTGGGCCTTATCTTGACCTTAACCCAGGCTCACACAGACCCCACATCACTGGGCCACACACTGATCCATCTCTCGTCGTGCTGGCTTTCCCGGCCCGGCGCGGAGCTCCCTGGTGTCTGCTGCCGATGGGCTCACCTTGATCGCCTCAATGGCTTGGTCACCTCCCATCCTTGATCACAGAGGAACTGCCTGAAGAGGGTAGAAGTATCTGGATGGCTCATTCCCATTCCTGGAGGAACAAGACGGAACGGACGTCCTGCGGCCAGTGAAGGGTGGTGCCACATGTGTGTGCATGTGCGTGTGTGCATGTGTGTGTGTGTGCATGCTGCTGGCCTTGGGAGGACACACAGTTTTCCTGAGGAGTGGCCATGTGGTGGCCGTGGCAGGGCAGCTGCCAGCCAGCAGGAGGAGCCAATGGGCAGTGGCCAGCTCTACTGAGGTGCTGCCAAAGGCCTTGGTTTCCCACTTAACCCCAAACCCCTGACCCCTTGGGGTGGGTTTGTTAGCCTTGCTTTAAAGTCAAATGCAGCCCTTCTCACTGCCCATGCCTGGGCGGGGGTGGGCACTGGGAGGAGAGGCCCAGGTCTCTGAGCAGCCTGGAGGGTTCTCACTGTGCCCCAGCAGGTAGGAGAGAATGGATAGAGTCTCCCCATGTCCAGGCCCTTCTGCACCAGGGTCCTGGCTCCCCTCCCACCAGGTGTGACCAGGGAGGGGCTTGTGTGCACTGTTTCTGGGGGAGGGGGCCGTACATGGAACATAGAGATGGGGAGAAGGGTGAGACACCAGGGTCAGAGGTAGAGAGGAGTGACAGAGAGAGGCAGGCCAGGCAGGAAGGGTGACTTTGTGTGACAGGATCTGCCACACGTGAACATACGTGTCACATGTGTGTACACATGAGTGTGAGCACGCATCTGTTTGTGGTTTGGGAGTTCACATACAGCCTTTCCTGGTGGGGTGATGTTTGTGAGTGTGAGGTGGGGGGGGGGGCTGGCTAGGGGGATTCCCTGGATTTGGAGTCAGCTCATGGCCTCCGGAGGCAAGCAGAAACCCTTGGGATCTCAGCCCGGGGTAGGAGACAGACACAGGCAGAGGCCACGGTGGGGCTGGTGGTGAGAAGGAAAGGTGGAGATGGAGCCTGGGGCACCTGGCATGCTGGGGCTGGGGGTGTTGGGCCAGGTCCCCACTAGGGCGCTGTCTCCTCCTTGTTACAGTCCGCCCTTGTCCTTGGAGCATCTTCATCCTAGGAGCTCAGCCCTGATTTGCACCACTCTCTCCCAGTACAGTGGTGGGGGCCGGGAGAGCCTCGGGGAGGGGCTGGGGGTCAGGCCAGTGAGTCAGGGCCCTTGTTGGTGGGCATGGGGAGGGGAAGGAGAGGAACTTTTGCTCATGGACTCTAGGCTTTGTGTCAGGTGTGACACTGTCGTTTCACCATGCCAGCCCCCTCAGTCAGTCACCTGCTGCCAGGTAGGGTCCCTGGGCTCACACCTTGGCCTTGGTGGGCCTGAGAGGCAGGCAGGGGTGCTGTGAATGGGCCATGCAGCCCAGTGTGGGAGTCCAGCATGGAGACTCTCTCTGACTCCCATTCCCAGGCTGCTCTGGCCCTCCTTTCCCTTGGCTGGGTGACAGCCCACTCCCCCTGCCAGTCTGGGGGTCATGCTCCGCCCAACATATGAGTAACGTATGAGCTATAAACCGTAGCTGTGTCTGTGACCCTGGAGTGCACTGTTGGGCTGGATCAAGTTCTTGGGCAGGGTCTGCTTAAGGCAGAAGGCTGCCTAGACCACCCATAGTAGGGCCCCAGCCTCAGGCTGTCTGCAGCTCGTGGGGTCCTTGCTGCATCCCTGGGCTCTGGGGTTCTCAGGTATGTTGGGGAGGGGTGGGTGGAGCTCCACTTCCTGTAATTCCACAGCCCCCTGGGAGTACAGCCTCACGGCGGGCTATTTTCCTCCAGGGACACCATTGTTCACTGTGCATCGCCCACTCTTTTAAGCTCCACTTCATCTTTTATTTTGTTAGAAACCATCAGTAAAAATGCTTTGGAAGGGAAAGGAAGAACCAATTAGAAGCCACTAGCCTGTGAGCCTGGGAGAAGGGATGTCTAAGGGGCATCTTGTTCCTGGTGCTCAGGAACAAGAGATGTAGGGCACTGTGCAGCCACTGTGCATCCCAGGACAGGTCCTGCAGTCAGACAAATGGCTGTTTCCTCTACTTGCCTGCAGGCAATAAGATGGGGAATGCCAGCTCCGGGAGAGTGTGGTCTATTGATTCTTCAGGGCCTCAAACAGTGCCTGGCACTAGAATGTACTCAGTGTTTCCTGAATGAATGAATGAATGAATGAATGAATGAATGAATGAAGCACTGCCCTCCTCCCTGGGTCAGGGACCCTTGGGCTGGACGGGGAGTGCTGGGGAAGGCCACTTGTGGCTGGAGGGAGCAGAAGGAGGGCATGTTCCCAGTGCCCTGGCCTTTTGCCCTGGGTGCCCCCGGGTCACCATCTTGTCCTTTGTGCCCCTTCTCATGCCTGCGCTGCACGGCTCTGTGGCAACTGCTCACTGCACCAGACCTGCTCCCTGGCCTTCCCCATCACCTGGGCTCCCAGTGCCACAGGGACTTTTGTGGTGGGGGCGGAGCAAGTGTGGTGGTGCAGTCCCCTCCTCTCCTGCAGGGCCAGACACTAGCTGTTGGGTGGCAGTCATCAGAGCTGAGGGTTCTCCCAAACCAAGAGGGCCAGAGGGGTGAGGCAGGAGCTGGAGGGGGATGTGGTGAGTGAGGAAACAGACCCACGTGGTTGCCAACGCTCAGAAGGCAGGTAGCTGAGCCTGGAGGTGGAGTTTGGGCCGGGGTTGTGGGCAGGAATGGAAGGGGCAGGACAAGGCTTCTCCCCTGCCCTCACCTCTGCACCTGAGGGTCTAGGAGTGGAGGCTGGAGTGGTGTGGCCGGGCCTTGTGACTCAGCTCCTGCTCGGAGTCCAGGTGGAGCTGGCCTCTGCACCTGCCCTTACCTGGACTCTCACCTCAGTGTAGCCCAGGCAGTGGCAGACCTCACATTTCATGGACAGCTAGGAGTAATTGATACTCATCGAGCACATCCTTTGTGATGAGCATTATCTCTGCCACCTGAAACCAAACCCCAAGAGGCTGGAGTAACTAGCTGGGTGGTGGCACCTCCTGAGAGTGGAGCTGGGGTGTGAACCCAGGCAGTCTGAGCCACCGCCTGTTGGCTTAACCCTTGGGCACTGCCTCCCTTGCTCTAGGGACAGTGACCAGGAGACCTTTGCAAGGGTCTGGGATTTCTAGAAGCTTCTGTCCCCTGCAGACTTTTGTGTCTTCTGGAGCACCCTTTGGTGAATTCCTGCTGGTCCTCAGGTGACTCTTTTAGGAAGTGCTTGGGGCGCCCCCTCCCTTGGGCTGGCAGCCCCTTTGTGTTGCTGCAGCACCCTCTGCTCTCCCCACCCCACTCTCCCCCTGCTGGGCTGCCGGGTATGGGGGCTCATTGCCTCTGTGCTACACTGTGTCCTTGTCTCTGTCCAAGCACGGCAGCTCCCCTAGAACAGGCACGCGGCAGTTTACTAAATGGACATTTCTAGATTTTGGTAGAGCTTAGCAGTAAATTCCTTAATGTCGAAAGGGCCTGCGTGCTTGACTTGGGGGGCTGTGTCTTCCTATGCAGCCAAGCTTGGGCCATGAGGGCTGAGCGAGGGGCTCTCTGGGGTTTCCCTGAGTCTCCTCTGCTGATCAGCAGACATGGGTCTGGGACCCCAGGAATGGCCCCTGAGAGTCCATGCTGTTTACATCTTCCACCCTGTTCTGTTGGCTCAGCTCAGTGCGTGGGGATTGGTCCTTGCTCTGGGTTACAATTAGTGACCTTGCCTGGTGCCCTCTGGGGCTGGAATCCCTTCTGGTGGGCATCTCAGGGCACAGCTGGTCATCCTGTGATGGCCACTGCTCACCTGAGCTTTGGGGAGCCCCTGCCTCTGCTTTCCGACACAGCTGAGCTCACCCCCTCTCAGACGCCACGTCACCAGCCTGGCCATACCCCCAGGGGCAGCCCAGGTGACTTCTAGGGTCTGTTCTGCCACAGGGTGTGCCAGGTCCTTTCTGCCACCCACCTGCCCGTGTTGCATGAGCAGATGGACTTCAGCAGGCCCAGTCCTGAAGGGACAGATGGTCTTCTCCTCTCTGCCTGCAGGACAAAGCCCTCCGTGTCAGCTTGGCACAGAGGGTTCTCATCTTCCTTTCCAGACTCACCCTCTTCCTCCTTCTGCCGCATGCCTGGCGCTCCAGCGGCACGAGATCACGTCCTGTTAACTGTGCTCGCGTTCTCCTGCATTTGCGTAGTCTTTCCCTCTTCTCGTAATGCCAGCTCCATCCTTCCTGGTCTGGAGAAACCCTTCCACACTTCAAGTCCTAGCTCAGATGTCACCTCCTCCAGCAGAACCCCTCTAGGCTTCTAGTTGACCTGAAGCTCCTCTAGCGCTCGGCTCAGACCTCTGTGAGAGCGCTCACCACACCACACCACACCTGTTCTCTTGTCTGTCCTCCGGAAGGGCACGGACTGAGCCCTGCTCATCTTTGCATCTCCCCTAGAGGCCTCTGTGGTGGAGCTGGGAGGCTGCAGGCACTCCACTGGCACGTCTTGCTCCCAGTCTCTACTTCCCAGCTGCTCTGTGTGGAGGGCTCCCACTCCTGCCCTCTGTGTGGCTGCTCATTTGTCCTTTGAGGGTCAAGGCTGAGAGAGATTTCTCCAGGGGCTTTTCAGTTCCAACTTCAGGTCTGCGGGACCCACCTTTTCCCCCGGTGGTGGACAGTCCTATGGGAACTGAAAGGGCTCAGCCTGGCCTCTCAGATGAGACCTTACATGGCTCACACGGGACGAGGCATTTCCTCCTCAGCGTCCTGGTGGTATGACCACACAGGGACCATAAGAAGGACACAGGCAGCGGGTCAGTCTATCTCTAGTGCTCAAAAATGTCAGAACGAATGTGAAGTACAGGCCTTCCAAGGTGACTATTTTGAGACATTTTTAGATAATTGTATATGGTAAAGGGTGGTTGGTGTGAAAATTAATGAGGATTTAGTAAAAGATTGAATGGTAACGGTGTTCTTAAAACTGCATAGGTGCATGTTATTAAACCCTACAAAAACTCAATTTATCTTGATCATCTTAGTGCAGCAGCATTTTAAATAAAGTGATTCTTGATACTTTATTTTCTCAAAGTCCAAATACAGTTCACTTTCTCTTTTTTTTGGTTAACTTTTGTCTTCCAAAAAAAAAGAGAGAGAACGTGTTCTGAGGCATTTGTTTAAATAATCAGCTTGATTATTTTATAATCATATCTTATAAGTGAGTTGGAAGTCTGCAAGAGCCATCACTAAGAAACCAGAGCAGAAGAATTTAGCACAACCGCTTACCATTATTTTAAAATTAGCAATAGCATAAGGTCTGGCTGCAAAAGACTTAGATGCTAACTGGCGAGAAAATCAGTCATTAGGGGAACAGTCTGGAGGGGCTCCCACAGCAAGGCGGCCATATGTACTGGCGTTGCTCCCTCTTTATGCTCCTCCAGGTGATGACAGCTGGAGAATCAGAGGGAACTTGATGATTAGGGACACGAGGAAAGTCAAATGAGGCTCTTCCCATGCTCTTGAGCGGCCTAAGTGGAATGAAACTCTTAGCAGATGGGAAAATGACCATCAAGTGCTTTATTTAATGTCAGGCTGCCCTAGGCGCTCCGGAATTGTCCTGCGGGAAAGTTGGGCTTTATGTGGGATTCTGACTGGTCATGAGGAAGAGTTATTCTCAGTGCTGGTGGAAGGAGCGTGGGGGAGTGAGGATTAGGTTAAAGAGAGATTGCTGTCGTGGCCCAGCTGCCCCCCATCTTTCAGCTCTGGGGGAGCCCTTCCCTTAGGATGCTGAGAAATGGCTGGAGCCCCATCCCACGGAGAGTAGGGTGTGCCCAGTGCCTCCCCATGTTTCTGGGGATGCCCCAGGGGTGAGGCTTCTGTTCTGGGTTAATCCCCCTGTGACTTGCGTCTCTGCAGGCACCTGTCTCCTTGGTATGCTTTAGCTCCTGTGCCTGATGCCACCTCTCTTCCATGCCACTCTGACTCAAGCTGGACACTGCTCCCCTCCTTCATTATCGCAAAGCACCACCAACCACAGGCTGTTGCCTATAGCAGATGGTCAATGAAGATTTTGGGGGTCATTGTGAGAGCTGGGGAAGTTGTCTCCTTGTACAGCCCAGAAAACAACCTAAAAGATGAGCTCAGATGTTCTCAGACATTCCAGTCCTAAATTCTTGGCTGCCTCCTTGTTAGTGCCTTTCTCACTGGCTGACCGCCTTCCTAGTCCTTCCAAGACCCTCTTGGTTGGCCCCTATCTTTCTGAAGAAACCTTCTCTAACTCTTCTTTTTCCTCACTTCCCCAGCCTGCCCCCAGACACTCAGATTCCTTCTTGCTGGATCTAAGTTTCTCCAGGCTGCTCTCAGATGACCTTGCCCAGGGCCCCACCCTTCGCCTTCTAAGGGACCCTTCCAGGCCACTGGGACACTATCCAGACATGCATCTGATGGGCCCAGAGATGAACTAACCACGCCCCTAGAAAGGAGAAGTGGCTGCCATAAAGCTTCCTTCTTTCCTTCCTTCCTTCCTTCCTTTCATTAGCAAGAAGTTTCCCCAAAATAATAATTAGTGATTCATAACGAGGCATCTAGTCATAGAGATGGGGAGTTAGAGGGGAGGCGAGGAAGATGCAAAGGAAACAGTAGAATGGGAGGCGAAAAACCTTCCAGGAGATCAGAGCATGGTGCAGATCTGAGGACGACTTGGCTCCGTCCGATAGCTGCCGTCACTGTCCCTTCACACAGGCAGTCCTGAAGACACGGAGCTAAATCTTGATTTTAGGCAGAGCTGTTCAGCTCAGATCTTAGGAAAATCCATTCCTGAGCCAATTAGCTTCCCTCTTGCAGAGGCACAGACTGCAACTCCAGCCGAGGCTGCCCTCTTGGGACCTCAGGCATGTGGTGAAGGAGCAGGGTCTGGAAGGGACTCTAAGTGCCGCAGCTCATTAGAGACCCAGCTCGCATCAGACACAGCCCTGGGGAGGGGTTGGGGCAAAGTGCAGCTCGCTGCAGACGGACTCCTCATGGATTTCTGCTGACTCTTTGCCAACTGACCAGCCAACGTCGAATGTCCTGGGTAACTGTCAAATTTGTGGTTTGGAAATGAATGAAATGCTGAAGAGCTGCAAGTGGCTTTGGTAAAGAGGCACCTCCTGTGACTAGATGCTTGGTACGTTGGAAGTAACCGATGCCAACAGGACTTCCCTCTCTGCACACTGTCCTCACTGGATGGCATCTGCCTGACTCTGACCTGGCTTAGCCCCCGGCAGCCCGGGCCATGGCTGAGGTCCTTGACCTCAGAGCTCGACCAAAAGCAGGATAGTTTTCAATTAAAATATTTTTCTAAAGAGCTCTGCCTAGAATGGCAGGGAGTCAAGAAAATCCCTCAGAGAGCACAATGTATCCCCCTCAGTTTTCAGTGGAGAAGGACGAGGCCCAAAGTTGCCAAAGCCAGCGAGTTAAGGGCAAACAAGGCTTCCTAACTTCTAGCCCGCCGCAGGCCGGACCTGTTGTGTTGGGCACAATGATGGTTGTATGAGACCCAGCCACGCCCGTCAGTATCTTGTGGTTCACTGGGAACCAGGAGGGGGAGAAAAGTTGGAAGATAGTTAAGGTCCTGCTCTGAGCACCCAGCAGAGCTGCCGCTACTCCTGGTCGCGTCCTTCTCGTTCTCTGAGATGGACTCGCGGTTGGCCTCCTCCATGAAGACTTGTCAGTGATCCTCTGTGGCTTTCCTGTGACATGTGGTGCCACGCGGTCCTGTGACGGCTCTTTGTGGTAGGAGCTGTGTGTTGGCTGAGCAGAACTGGGATTTAGGGGAATGCCTCTTTAATGTGGGTGGAGTTGCTCTCCTCAATAAACACACGTCCCCTTCCCAACTTCTTGCCTGAACACAGGCACATCCTTTTGCTCCTACTGGATTGAGGGGTTCCCTGGAGTTTCCGTGGAGGCGGACGGGAGGCTCACTGTCTAGAATGTGGTGAGAAAGAATGGTGATCCCCTGGTATTCTCCTCATTCAACCCATCCGCAGTTTGACCTATTCCCAGTTTTCTCAGTTCCTGGTTTTCTCCCCGGATGCAGAATGCCTCCTGACTTGTGGGGACACGTGTGGGTGCCTTGCCCCCTCTCCAGCAGGAGGAAACTGTAGGAGTTCAGCCTCCAGCACCTGAGAGCGGGAAGTCCCCGGAGGAGCCCTAGTCCTTTTGGGCTGCTATAACAAAAATACCACAGACTGAGTGGCTTATAAACAACAGAAATTTATTTCTCACAGCTCTGGAGGCTGGAAGTCCAGGATCAAGGTGCCTGCAGACTCTGCATCTGGTGAGCACCTGCCTCCTGGTTCACAGACGGCCACCCTCACGTGGCTGAAGGGGCAGAGGAGCTCTCTGGAGCCTCTTTTATAAGGGCACTAATCTCATTCGTGAGGGCGGAGCCTCCTAATACCATCCCCTGGGCATTAGGCTTCAACACGTGAATTTTGGGGGGACACAGATATTCAGTCCACGGCAGAATGGATCATCCAAAGCAGGACGGTCCAGTTGGACCAACCAGCACACCCTTCTGTGGACCAGACAGCCACACTGCTCCTTGGCCAGAGAGAGAAGAAAGAGCTATAAATGATGGATTCGTTCTTTAGTGTTTGGAAGTAGAATTTAAAAGCTCATGTTAGAGGTTAAAAATTATGAAACAGACCTGATATAAACCAAGTTATTTTGGGGATACATTTTACTGGTTGCTGTTGTGGAGAAGGTGGCATTTTTCACCTTTGGCAAAATAAAATAGAAATGTGTGTTAGTCTTGTCCTCCAACACGACTATAAATTTCTAACACGACTATAAATTCCTTGAAGACAGGGCTGAGATTGAAGTTGAGATGGAGTGAGGGGGCCGTCTGAGAAAGTCTCTCACCAAAGGAGTGCTCGAAAGGCCAGCAGCAGAGCAGCACTTCCCGACTCCTGCCTCCTGTGTCCTTGAGCATAGGAAAGAAAAAGCCGATGTTTTCATTTTGTCCTTTTTTGTCGTTGTCACCTGTCACTGAGCCTGGCCTAGGGCTGGGCTCAGTGAAAGCTGGTTGGCTGATTGAAAATATCAGGGTTGGCAAAGTGGGCTGGAAAACTCAACAAGCGATGGAGAAGGAGTGAGGAGGGGCATGGACACAGGCTGTGTGGAGCCAGAAGGTCAGAGCTGGAAGCTTCTTGGGAGAGCATTTAGCTCCAACCATTCCTTACAGAGACCAAGCAACCGAGACCCAGAGAGAGCCCGCAGCTTGCCCATGTCGTGCAGATAATTAATTAGTGGCAGGGCCAGGTCCAGAACACAGGGCTCTGGCCTTTCCATCCCGCCAGATGCCCAACAGGTGACCCTCTCAACCTTGGGACATATCCTCTTACAACTCACACTGTTCTTTGAGCATGAAGATAACGCACAGACTCTTGGTGGTTGGGAGTCTTTCTCTGGGATTGGCGCGGGATTGTGTTGAGCCATTCAGCCCCTCCACCTCCTCCTCCCAGAGGGGTCGCAGTGGCTGAGGAGAGGGGAGCAGTGGAATATGTTTTAATCACTATCTATGTGGATATTCAGGATCTTGCCCCAGCTCTACCACCTCTCAGACCCTTTTATTACCCACTTCTCCATTTCTGGCTCCCTGCCAGGTCCCAGGGTCAATGTCAAGTGAGCCGTGAGGAGAACCTCGGGCCAGAAGGCCTGAGCGAGCTTGTCTTTCCCTGCTCTGTACCTGGACAGACATGTCTTATCCCCTGGCCCATGGTTTGGGGCCAGAGGAGGTTCAGCCCCCGAATATACTCGACAATGTCTGGATACATTTTTGGTTGTCACAACCAGGGGTGGGCGGTAGGTGGCATCTAGTGGGTAGAGGCCAGGGATGCTGCTAAAGATCCTACAAGGCACAGGACGGCCCCCTATAACAAAGAATTATCCAGTCTAAAATGTTAATAGTACTGAGGCTGAGAAAGCTTCCCCTTCGCAGTTTGTGGGGAAGAGGCATTTCACAGCCTTCTTCCCCCTACAGAGTGGAGAGTCACTGTTATGCCTAATTTGACTCCCTACTGTGATGTTTTCCCACTGAAATTAGAAATAGCTTTTCTATCTTCTACATGTAGCAGAGAAAATATTTTAAAGGCCACTAGAGTTTGAGCTGAACATCCTAGGAGAAAAGCAGAATATGTCTGTTAGGAAGGGAATGGCTCCTTTTGTCTAGAAATACCTTGATGGGCCTCTTTGGTCATTAAAGATGAGGTCCCTAGAGAATGGCCTGGCTAAGTGAGCACAAGACAGATGGAATGACAGAAATAATTTTTGAGTTTTTCTGGGCATCCTGGGAGAGAGAGTGAGGGTAAGGGGAGAGGGAGGGATCCAGAAGACATCCAGGCCTTCTGAAGACACACTGGTAGCAAGACATTATTTTTTGGTGGCCAATGAATCTTTAGGAAGACTGACGTTAGACCTTCAGGACTGGGTTATTTCCTACCTGTGGTAAAACTTCTCTTTGTTGCTCCACAAGCCATTGGTAAAAGTCTGTTACACACTCGCTGTGTGACAGAGGTGCTTTGAGGAAGGAAGGAAGGGGACGTTTCCAGGAGGACCCAGTTGCAAAGTGGACCAGGCAGAGCTGAGAGAGATGGTCAGAGCCAGACGACATCATAGGACCATGATGCAGCATGTTCTGACCAGGACCAGTTGTGGATGATCCTCTGGTCCTCAGATGTACAGTGAAGTTGCCTTTTAAAAGGCGTTTGCTGGGAGGAATGGGGGAGGCCAGAGCAATCTCGCAGCTGTGTGACTGGGGCCCTCCAGGCAGCAGACACACCAATTACATGTATAAGAAGAACGCTTTGTGGTCAAGGAGGCTAATTGCTCACCCCAGTAGCCATGATTCTTTTCCTTTTTAGTAACGGAACGCCTGATTTTGAGCTAAGCCCGTGGCTTCCAAGAATAGGGATCACGTTTAGCAGCCCCCTTGTGGCTTGGATGGGAGCAAAAGTGCCATATGGAACTTTTGAGAGGTGCCCTCCGAGAGAAGGAGAATCCCCTTTCACTCCTCCTCCTTCCTGCTGACTGAAGCGGAGGGCTTCAGCTAAAGAGAGAAGAGCCACAAGATGAAAGATCCCAGGGTTCTAAGGATGGAAGAGCTTCCAGGCAGCCCTGACTGCTCATCTCTGGACTTATTTTTCCAGAGGGAATGGCCATAGCTAGAAGCAGGCAAGGGCACCTGGGGAGAGGGAGTGTGTGGGACCAGCCGTGGATGTGTTTCTGCCTTCGGAACCCTGTCCTCCACCCAGAGTGGAGGAAGGCAAAGGTGGCTTCTCTACAAGCCACTGACATTCACAGGACCCTCAGGATTACTTCTAGGGCCCAGCTGTGGCCATTCTGCCCTAGCTCCTTTCTCCTCAACTGCTGTCAATCCCATGGCAATCTTCGTAGCCGCTCCACCCCTGCTGTAGCTGCCACATCACGTGGCGCTATGGTCTGTCAGTCAGTGTCCAGTCATAAAAACAGACATGCCTCTGGATATTTCAAGCTGGGAGCGGCTTAGTGCAGGGAATGTTGGCAACATTGGTTCCAAATGTGAAAGAAGGACAGGAAGAACAAAAGAGAGGGAAGGATGAGGCCAGTAGGTCAGGAAGATGCTGGCATCCCCATGACTGAGCCCCCCAGCATGAACTGCTGCTGCTGGAAGTGCTGCTGGACACGAGCCGTTCCTGCCGCCATGAGACCATCGGCTCTGCTCAAGGTCACAGTGGCCTGCTGCTGCTGTAGCAGAGGCAGAGGGCTTCCCTCTTCTCCCTCTCCTCCAGTCTCTTGTCGTTGATTCCTACTGATGACGCTTAACCAGAAGCCAGTTGGTGAGGAGTCTGAGATGTGTAGTTTTCACCACGCAGTGGCAAGAATGGAAAGGTGAGTGCAGGTCTGAGGACGAACAGGCAAATAACTGGCGCGTGGAGGAAGATGTTTAGAGTGCCCAACTTTCCAGATGAGCCTCATTCCTACTATTTTTTTCTCTTTTGAGTTAAATTTGATTATTATGGAAAATTTAAAACATACAAAAGCACTAAGAGTAGTATAACACTCCTTTATGTATGCATCATCTAACTTCAACAATTATCAATTCATGTCCAATCTTGTTATATTTATACCCTTCACTCTGCCAACATCAGATTATTTTGATGTAAATCCCAAAGACCATGTAATTTCATTTGTAAATATTTCAGTATTTCTAGAAGATGAAGACTCCTAAAAAGAAACAACCACCATAGCATTACCACACTTATAGTCCAATAATTCCTCGATAGAATCAAATACCCAGTTAGTGATTGAACTTCTTCAGTTTTTCCACATATTTGAAGTAATTTATTTGAATCAGAAACCAAATAAGGCCCATACATTGCCATTGGTAGTTAGGACTCTTAAATACCTTTTAATCTATAGAGTCTTCCTCCATATTTTTTCCTTGATTTTTTTTGTTTTGATTGAAGAATCTAGATGGTTCATCCTTTAGAGTTTTTGACAACTTGATTTTGCTGATTTCATCCTTGTGATGTAGCTTAGCATTAGGGTGACCAACCAACCCAGTTTGCCCAGCCCTCAAACCATTGCAGTCCTGAGCACACCGGGATGGTCGGTCACCCTACAATTTTCTCTATCACCTATATTTCTTATAAGTCAGTAGTTAAATCTAGAGCCTTTATCAGACTCCAGTTTAAATTTTTGGCAAGATTATTCCCTAGCTGGTGGTGTGTTATTCCCACAGGAGGCACATAAATAGCTGATTGCCACTCTCTTTGTGGTATTACGCCATTAATCTTTGTTTAAATCTAGTCATTCATCCAGGGTAGCAAAACGGTGATGTTCTAATTCTACTTTCCCTTTGCATTGATTAGCTGGACTTCTTTTGTAATGAGCCACTTACTGTCGGCAAACTCTTTGGTTACCCAGAGCTGCAGTTCATATAGTAAGGGCAATATTGATGCTTGATTCTTTCCCTTTATTTGTCAGTTTTTCAAAATATGGTTCCATGGTGTGTCCCAAAAGTGGAGGCTGAATTTCCTTTAGTGACATTATAAACTCATGGGTGGAAAGAAAATAACATTTTCAATCCTTTGTAGTTATTATCCTCATCGATACTCACGTTTCCATCTTGGCCAGTGGGGACTTCTTCAGGTTGGTTCCTGAGTTATTTTGACACGACTCTAGCGGTCTCGAAAGCTTCCTTGCTCTATGATTTGACAAGCTGTTCCAAACCAAATTATTCTGTACTTTCCTGTCCCAGTCTTGGAAATAGCCATTTTCCGAGTCCTGGTTCTTTTTCATGGGAAATGTACTTATAAACAGGGTTGCTCATTGTTACTAGACTGGTCATTGTTTCTAGGTCCTTTCAGTGGCTATTGCTAGGAAATATGGGTTACTTTTAAGAAATAAAATATTTGGTGTGTTCATACTGATGTTACTAATTCAAATTCAGAACTAGTGAGTTTTAACTTGACCTCATTGATCTTAGATCTTTATCTCCATTTTCCCACACTGAAAATCCTGATGCTTAATGGTATCAATATAATCACTCATTTGCTTTATCCCACGATGAACACACACCCAACAGTCTCTGACTAACAATTTGAACCACTGCAGCTAACAGTATGATTACAGGAAACAGTTTGCTGTATTTTTGAAGTTCTTTTTGTCCCACCAGGGATGCATAGGCAAATTACCGTGTTTAAGTTACTGGGGATAATTCCTTCTTGGGTGGTTATATCACCAACTGGCGGTTATGCTACGTAATTACGGTTCATTTGTATAATTTTCCTTTTCATTTTTAGGGCTTGATTTTTTTTGTTTTGATTGAAGAATCTAGATGGTTCATCCTTTAGAGTTTTTGACAACTTGATTTTGCTGATTTCATCCTTGTGATATAGCTTAACATTAGGGTTTTAAGTTTAATTCTGAAGTTGAATTTATAAAAGTAAGTATATTCAGAGAAGTCTAGCTTCTCTCCCTGTCTCCTCTATTCTGGTCCCTTCCTCTCCCATTGATAAACATCGAGGTATTTTTGTTCGTCTTTCCATAGTTTTTGAAAATAAGCAAATATATGTGTGTGTATATATATGTATACATGAAAGTATTTACATATGCATGAATGCATATGTGTGTGTATACATATGCATGTATGTATATCTGCATGTCTATATGTATGTATGTTTATATGTGTGTATTTATGTATCTATCTTTCTGCTTACCTAGTTCTCTACTTTTTTTTTAGATGAATGAAAGCATTCTGAGGACATTTTTCTCTTCCTTGCCTTTTTTTTTTTTAAAGATTTTATTTTTTTTCCTTTTTCTCCCCAAAGCCCCCCGGTACATAGTTGTATATTCTTAGTTGTGGGTCCTTCTAGTTGTGGTATGTGGGACGCTGCCTCAGTGTGGTCTGATGAGCAGTGCCATGTCCGCGCCCAGGATTCGAACCGACGAAACACTGGGCCGCCTGCAGCGGAGCGCGCGAACTTAACCACTCGGCCACGGGGCCAGCCCCTCTTCCTTGCTTTTTTTGCTTGCTATCTGGGGAGCACTCCACATCAGTATGAAAAGATATTTCTTATTCTTTTTCATAGATACTTAGTACTTCATCATGTGGATGTACTTAGTTGACTTAACTAGTCCCTTACTGTCATTTGTTTCCAGTTCTTTGCCATTTTTACAAAGTTGTGCTATAATAAATAGCCTTGTGCATACATCTTTTTATATATTTGTATATCTTTGAGGTAAATTCCCAGATTTGCTGGGTCAAAGGTTTAGTGCATATGTAATTTCAGAAAATATTAAATTTCCCACCAGCAATGTAGGAGTCCTTCTTTCTCTAACCTTGCCAAAAGAGTAAGTTGTCACACTTTTGGGTTTGTGTCCAATTTGATAGGTGAGAAATCCTATTTGTGCATTTTTACTTTGTATGCTTCCGTCGCAAGTCGAATTCCCTGGGAGCAGACTCATAGACAGAGACTAGCGTGCAAGCTGTTTAATAAGGAATGCTCGTTGGATGAACACCTGTGGAAGGGACAGGAAGGAAGCAGGACTGGAGAGAGGGACAAGCTGAACAACCTCCACAGAGGACCCAGCCATGCCTGCAGGGAGCCCTGGAGCTGGGAAGGCCCTTTGGAGATGCTCTCAGTTGGGATGACGGGCAGGGCTGCTCTTCCCCCACAACAATCCATCATTAGATATGGGCCGCTCTGGAAGGAGGAATGAGCTTGAACAAGGCAGTTTCCTTCTGCTGAGGCAAACACACCTGAGGGCTGACAATTGAGGGCCATCTCCTGGTGGCACTGCCGTAGGTGGGGGAATTAAATCTTTGATTTCCAAAGGAAAATGGATGACATGTCACAGCAGCCAACTTTGTCTCTTGATTTTGTCTCTTTAAGGTCTTCCTTAATAATTTTGTTTTTTTGAGTTTTCTACAAGCAGCCTTATTTTTATCTATCTATCTATCTGTCAATCAATCTGCCATCTGTCAATCAATCATCTCTTTCTATCTATCTATCTAGTTGATCTGTCTTGGGTTGAGATAGCTGTGTTTTTTAAAAATGTGTTTCTATATATTTCTCCTGTCATATCCCACAGTTTCCGCTTTATGAGAATCGTTGCTAAGTCATTGCATACGTAAATAGTATCACTGCTCAATCTTCATCAGGAATCGCAGACTTCAGAATTGTGCAGTGTCCTACTTTGTCTCACTTGATCCTGTTTGGCCTGAATTCTCCCTGGCCGGGTATCAAAATGGCGACTCATGATTTCTTTTGTATTTGAATTTGCCTGTTGTATCTTTTAATTATTTTTAGTTTTTTTCTATCCTTTTATTTTTCACCTGTCTGAATCTCTTTGTATTAGGAGTGTCTGCCACGTAGCATAGTATTAGATTTTGCCTTTTAAGCCAATCTGAATATTTTTTTCTTTTAATAGCTGAGTGAAGCCCGATTACGTTTATTGATATGATTGATACGCTTGACCTCAGTTCCGTCGCATTGGTTTATTCTATGTAGATCTCAATGCGTCTGTTTTATGTGTTCTCTTCAGGTATTCAGGAAGGTTTGCATTGTCGTTCTAACAAGTACATTTCTTTGGTCTGTTACATGACACTTTTAGTTCCCTGGCTTTGCCTATTTTCTATTAGTTTCCAAGGAGGGGCAATATTAAAATGAGCTGGTAACGTCTTCTGGCTCCCCTCTCTCCCCCAGCACGTAGCCTGAAGTTACACTCTTTTCCTTCCTGTTTCTACCTATAAGGCTATCAGGAGGCTGACTCAACTTTTTATGGACCTTCCCCACCCCCGCCCCCTATTTTTGGTAGTTGTATCTGCAGTGTCAGAATGCAGCTGGTACCTTCTCTGTGGTCTCCCTTGTAAAGACCGTCTAGTCTGAGCACCAAGCTTGTGGCTGTCCTCACATTGATGTCTTTCCAGTCATTTTTGTTGTCTGAAGCTTGTTCTCCAGCGGCTCCCTTAGTCAGAGTTCATGAGAATACAGTCCCCGAGTTCTTGAATGTGTACAGCAGTCTGTCTGTCCATGGGCTTTCCCGTGGCAGGCTTGGCTCATATTTCTCAGTAAATATCCTACTGCACTGTCTTCTGGCACACAGCGTGGCTGTTGAAAAGTCTAAATGCAAGCTGGTAGTCTTTCCTTTGTAAGTCACTTGGACTCTTTAGCCAACGTCCAAAGATATTTTTCTTCTTTAAGTCCGATAGTCCTACTAACATACGTCTCTGTGTACAGCACACTGTCCTCGGTGTACACCGTGCCCAGAATGTGCAATTTTAATTTTTTTTTTTTTACTGAGGAAGATTAGCCCTGAGCTAGTATCCATGCTAATCTTCTCTATTCTTTATGTGGGTTGCTGCCACAGCAGGGCTGATGAGTGGTGTAGGTCCACGCCTGGGATCCCAACCCACGAACCAGGGCAACTGAAGCAGAGCGCTCTGAACCCAACCACTAGGTCACAGGGCTGGCCTCTTAAGTATTTTTAGTCCAGGAAAAATGTTCTTAAGTTTAATTCTGAGTATTATTCCCATAGCTGTGGTTTTCTTTTTGGGGGTTCCTATTATATAAATTTTTTATCTTTGCCTATCTCCTGTTACTTTCTCTTGAATTCTTTTCTTTTTCTTATTCACGCCTTTCGACGGAAACTTTTTTCTTGTTCATCTTTTATTTCACTTCAGACGTTACCCACTGTGTCCATTTGCACTTGCGGTTCGTCCAGCTTAGTCTTCATTTCTAAATCAATTTTTATTTCACATCGAATTCTCCCCTCTCTTTTCATACCATCTTCGTCTTCAATCACCTCCTTTCTGAGTTTCTCCAATTCTGATTCATCACGTTCTTTAGTAGCTTCTATCGCTTTATTTATTTTGGCTCATTTTGCAACAGTAGGTGGCCCATTTCATCCGTGTTCTGGCCGAGTCACGTGGGCGGCGTTCAGCCTTCCTTGGTTGCAGGGATGCTGGGCCGCTTCTCACCTGTTTTCTCTCAGTTTCCCTTAGTGTGACGTTGGGATGACATTCTTGCAGCTGCCCACGTTCAGTAGAATGGATTTTCTGTGCTTCAAGAGGAGAAGGTTGGGCCCAGAGAGCTCTTTTGAGCTTTACGACTCTAGAGCTCTCGTTTCTGTTCTCACCAAGGTGTGTAAAATCTGGCCTCCCGCTCTCTGAGATCCGACTGCTCTGCCCACTGCCCCGCTCCTGACTGGCCTTCTCTTCTCTCTGCTCCCTTGGCCCTGACCCCATCAGTTCTGATTCTTTTCTCGGCAGTTTTTCCTCAGCGCTGGTTTGGATCCAGAGGTAGCTCTGATTTGCTAGTTTTGAGAGCCCACGGGCCTTGGGTTCTCTGGCACAGTTGATGGTACGGTGCTCCCTTGTTCTCACCTATGGCTCGGAGCTTTAGAAAGCCCCTCCCAGTCTTGGCTGTTGTCCTCAGATTGGCCAGCACTGAGTACCTAGAAAGGAACGAGATGAGTTGTGTTCTTATGACTTTCAGCACTGTCAGAGAGCCCAGCTGTTTTTCCTTATCTTCCTCCCGAACACGGGTTCACATCGTGCTGCTCCTGCAGCTATTAGCAGTTTGCTTTTAAACATTCCTATTGTGGGTTTGTGGGCAGACATCATCACTGTGGTTGTTGTTGATGTTGCCCATGAGGCTTTGGTTTTCCTGTTCTAGTGCTGTTCTTTTTCTTTTTTTTGTTTTTTTGCTGAGGAAGATTTGCCCTGAGCTGACATCCGCTGCCAATCTTCCTCTTTTTTTTTAATGTGAGCTGCTGCTGCCACAGCATGGCCGCTGACAGAGGAGTGGTGTAGTTCTGTGCCCAGGAACTGAACCTGGGCCACTGAAGTAGAGCGCATCGAACTTAACTGCTAGGCCACTGGGGCTGGCCTGTTCCAGTACTGTTCTCTTTTTATGCGGAGATTTAGGGATGTTAAAGAAAAACAAACTATGGGCCATTATTATTCACCTCCTATCTTTTTTATTAATTGAAATTATTAAGAAATTTTAAGTGTCGGGGCTGGCCCCGTGGCCGAGTGGTTAAGTTCGCGCGCTCCGCTGCAGGCGGCCCAGTGTTTCGTTGGTTCGAATCCTGGGCGTGGACATGGCACTGCTCATCAAACCACGCTGAGGCAGCGTCCCACATGCCACAACTAGAAGGACCCACAACGAAGAATACACAACTATGTACCGGGGGGCTTTGGGAAGAAAAAGGAAAAAAATAAAATCTTTAAAAAAAAAAAAAAAAAAAAAAGAAATTTTAAGTGTCAGTAGGTACCCTGTGGTATTTATGAAATGCTAACCAATCACGGGTTCCTATGTGTTGGAAATGTCCTATTCAGGGCAAAGAGTCTGAAGGACACACACTGAGCAAACATAATAAAGATTTAAGGGTTGCATTAAATTTCCTAGGGCTGGTGTAACAAAGTACCATAAATTAATGGCTTAAAACAACAGAAATTAAGTCTCCCACAGTTCTGGAGGTGGAAGTCCTAAGGCGCTGGCAGACCATGCTCCCTCTGAAGGGTCTATGGAAGAATCTTCTATGCTTCTCTCGGCTTCTGGTGGTGGCTGACAGTCTTTGGCTTGTGGCGGCACCACTGCAGTCTCTGCTTCTGTCTTCACAGGACATCCCCCCGTGTGTGTCTGTGTCTCTTCTCTTCTTATGAGGACACCAGTCACTGGATTAGGGCCCACCTAACCCAATATGACCTCATCTTAACTTGATTACTTCTACAGAGTCCCTATTTCCAAGGAAGGCCACATTCACAGGTACGGGGGAACATGGATCTTTGGGAGGCACTATTCAACCCAGTACGAGGGTGTTAGGCTAGATAAATGTATAATAGGAGGATTCTCTGGATAAAGAGAAACAAAAATGTCTCTGAAGAAGAGAATCAGAAGATTTAAGCCCAGCTCTTCCCATTTCCGGCCTCAAGCAAGAAGCGTGTGTCCCATTTGTCAGCTGGGGCTGTGGTGACAAGCACTCGCCAGTCAGCTCAGGGCTCCTCCTGAGGTCTCACTGTGCCCTTGGATATCTCCTTTGGGCTAATCTCTGCGTGGACCTTGCACCAGGCTCGGGGCTAAGTTTGGTCCAGAGAGAGCTTAATTCTCTGCCATCCTTTAGGAGGTCCATAAGCCTGAAAGGCTGTCAAAGAGAAACCTTCTATCTCTGGACCCAGTGAGTAGGAAGCAGAAAAGAAGTGCTGTTCTGTGCTCCCTATTCTGACCATTGAATCCCTATAAATGAGCTTTTTAAAAGCCTGAAACCCTCACACAGGCAGAGAGGGAAACAAGGAGTCAGAATAGGTGCCAAGAGCTATAAATTTTCTCTGTCTGTCTGGGGCCATTATTCCATTGCCTACAGGCACTCATTTGGCAGCTCAAAGTAAATCAGTCACATTCTCCAGCCCAGGTGGACGCACTGGTTATTTAATTAATTGGATGTACATAGCTCAGGGTCCTAGCTTTTGCACGGGGCGTCTGCCAAATTCTCTGTAGTCCAGAAATATCCCAAGGAACTTTTCTAACTTATAAGTAGAATTGTTATAATTGTACCTCCCTTGTTCCACCTCAAGGTCCGCCTCACATCACTCTACTTTAACAAGAACAACCAGAGCAACTCCCTTCCAGTTCACCATTTCTGGACAGTATTTTATGTCTTCAGAGAATTTGCTGCTATTTCAAAATGAATACAGAAGAAGCCTCTCAGCTAGTTGACATGGTCTTATGTCTGATTAATGTGACCTTTGCCTTTGTGGATCATTTTTAAAGGATTTGAGGAGCTTTTCCAGGAACTTTAATTCAATTGGAAATCACAGATTGAAGTTCCGATGTTTGGGACCCGAGGTAGCCTAGGATGGTAGAATTAGCTGTTTATTCTCCAAATGTCACAATTACCCTGTCTATCCCATACTGTCCTCCACCATTCTCAACCATATTCTATTCATATCCACTAGCATCGTGCCAGGTTATCATCAGCCTCACAAGTCAGCCTCTCAATTCCACATCATCAGCCAGTCATCTTTCAACCTCATAGCATTGTCCTTAGCAACCCAAGGCCAGATCCCTTCTTGACTTCCTTTTACTCTTAGATGGAGCATCTTCTTGGGACCTGAATGAACTGCACTCTTGGATCATTTGTGCATTTGCTGCTGTCACTGAATGCATACATCTATTTCTGTGTATCTTCATCCATCCTTCTCTCCTCTTCTGTGATGCTGGTCTTCCCCTCTTTGATTTCTCCTCTTCTTCTGGTAACTAGATCTGTCTACTCTACTTTCCCTCTATTCCTTTCTCTAACAGAGGCATCAGGCAGACCTAAGTTGCAGACAACAGAAGCCAGTCTAGCCAAGTCGATCAGGAAGGGATTCACTACAGAGAATTAGGTGCTTATAAAACTGTTGCCAAGATGGGAAGATTCAGCTCCAGGCTGAGTTTCTGGGCCCAGCTTTCAGAACAACGCTAAAAAACTGGGCCAACAAGGGAACTGTGACCTCTTCCACAAACCAGCAAGCTGACTCCAGAATCACCCACTTTAGCTGCAATCTGGGAACAGGAAGCCATCACGACATCTGTTTCTCTCAAAATGCAACACCTCTAATTATGAACTGGGGATAAAGAAGTTGTTGCCACAATTGTTGGTGGCAAATGGATGCCTTCCATGCTGCTGCTTCTCTTCCCACTTAGCTCAGTTTTGAAATCTAGTCTCATGGGAGTGCACTTTACCTGGGAGAAGGGATGGCCAGAAGTAAGGACCAACAGCAATTCACAGACAGTGGGAAATATTTGGCCAGACACTCAGAGACCTGGAAGGAATGAAACTGGATGGTTGATGATGGAGCAACCTGAGGAAGAGGCGGGTGGGTGGACCCTGACAATGGCAGGATATTTGTGTCCCTTGTGAATGCTCACTTCAGAAGAGGCTCTCAGTGATCAGGTGGATAATACGACCCATTCTGTGGACATTGGTCAGCCCTTTTGCCCCCTCCCCTGAACTACCCCAGCGATTTCTCAATGGTCCCATGTGCAAATGGCTGTGGCAGCAGACTGTATGTGGGCTCAACAACGTGGGTTTTCCCTCACTGACTCTGTTATGCATCCTGCTACCACTAAGTGCCCAAGAGCCGGGACCAATGGTTTCTTCTTCCTGGAATAGTCTCTTATTCTGAGCATGGATTTGGCTCCACTGCCCATCAAGTCTTCACCAGCTTCCATGGACTTCTTACTAAATGTCATATTCACCGTGATGGTATCACACCTCAAATTACTTCTAACCAGGAAGTGATATTACACTAAAAAAATGGGACACTGGACTGGCACTCACAGGATTCTGGTGACTAACATGTCCTTCCTCACCCTGAAGTGACTGGCCTTGTAGAGCAGTGGGAGGGCCTCCTGAAGTTCTGGGAAGGCGCCAGTCTGCCATGCACAGCACTCAGGCTGGTGGCTTCTTCCCCTTCTTCTACTCTCCCATCCTATCCTTTCCTCTTTCTCCCCTGGTCCCTACAGTTTTCTCTTTCCAGTGTGTCCTACGAGCCTCTGTTCTACGAGTGGTAAATGTCAACATGAACTCCTTTCTTCTCACTTTACCTGTACATGTGAACTGACGCCTTGCTCTCTGTCTTCTGAACACATTTTTACTAGTCAGGACATCTCATCTTGCAAGTGGCAGAAACCTAACTCAAACTAGCTTATGCTAAAAAGGAATCTGTTGGCTGCTACAGGAGAAAAGTCCAGGGCCTTCCTAGTTCAGATGGCTGGATTTAGGTGCTCAACTGCTGCCCCTAGTTCCCTGCCTCTCTCCGACGTTGGCTCTGCTTTACTCTGTGTTGGTTCCATTCTTTGGCAGTATCTCTCTCTGAGGCTTTAAGAAAGCTATTGGCAGCTCCAGACTCATGATCTTTACAAATCCAGATGTCATCAGAGAAGCCCCATCTCTCTCAAATAGAAATAACCAAATTGGCATCAATAGAAAACTGGCTCTACTTGGGCCATGTGCCCATTCTTGAATTAATCTGAAATAATCTGCTAACCACACATGAGTCATATGATTCTTCCTTGTTGGGTCAGTTAGAGGCACTGAGTGAATCACACATCATTGTGGACGGAAATTTCCAAAAGGGAAGGAAGCTAGGTAGACCAAGTGTAACAGACATGCACTGTGATGCCACACGCTCCACTGCTGCCTTTCACGGGATGAGGATGTTTCCTCTTCTCCCTTTAGCCTGCATCCCCAATTCTAGTCACTCAGGTTATATTTCTGTTGTTAAGTATGTCTATACTTTAATACTTGATTTCACTCATATAACCACCATCCAGGTCAAGAAAAAGAACTTGCCTGCCTCCTAGGACCTCCCTGTGTGATGCTTCCTGACCACCACCTGCACGTGAAAGGCAAAACAAAAAAGCTTTTAGAAAGTAATAGTAGGAAACCAGAAGCACTAGCCCTAAAGGAAAAGAGGGCTACATTGAAATTAAAGGCTTCTGTTTATCAAGAGACATCTTCAGGATGTACTACAAAAATTCCCACAATGATGGGAACACCTCCAAAGGACATAGGAGCCAACCTCCAAGAGCTCCCAATGGCCAAAGCTGGAATCATTCAAGCAGCAGATAAAAAGTGGGAGTACTAAATTATAACCTAAAGAATAAAAGAAATATCCATGAGTACAAACTGATATAAATGATTGAATACATAAATAAAAGGGGAAAAGGGAGCAGCCTATACAGAAGAATCCTGATATATGTAGATATACCCCCTCCAGGAGCAGGAGTTTGAAAGTGGTCTGGACCTAGAGACTTGCTTCTGAGGAATAGAGTATCGAAAGGGAAAAATAGTAACCTTACAGTGTAGAATCCTAAATGGTACCACCTTAACCAAATGCCAAAGTTCCTATTACAGAGCTAAGTCGTGTTGAGATCATATGCCCCAGCTGAGAAGGGTACTTCCCCCAAACACATGCCCTCAGGTCTAGTCATTAGAAGACATTAGACAAACCCAAATTGAGGGACAGTCTACAAAACACCTCATGAGTTCTCTCCAGAAATGTCAAGATCATGGAAAAGAAGGAAAGACTGAGAAACTGTCACAACCTGGAGGAGGAGACCAAGGAGATGTGACGACTAAATGAAATGTGGTGTCTTGGATGGGATTCTGGAACAGAAAAGGCATGTTAATGGAAAAACTGGTGAAATTTGAATAAAGTCTATAGTTTAATGAATAGTATTGTACAACATTAATTTCTTAATTTTGGCAAACGTATCACGGTGATTTAAGATGGCAACACTAGAGGAAGCTGGGTGAAGGGTGTACGGGGCTCTCTGTATCATCTTTGCAACTTTTTTGCCAATCTAAAATTATTCCAAAATAAAAAGTCTGTTAAAAATACATCTTTAAGAGAGTAAAAAGTTAAGCCATAGAGTGGAAGAGATATTTACAATGCGTACAACCTACAAAAGACTCACATTTAGACCCCACAAGGGATGCCAACAAATCCATAAGAAAAAGGCAGAGAAGCCAATAGAAAGATGAATAAAAGGATAGAACAAGCATATCACAAAAGAGGAAAGGCAAACGGCCATTAAACATGGGAAAAAGTGCTTTATCTCATTGGGGAAATGCAAAGGAACTGTTTCTTTAAATAATTGTTCTGCTCCTTGGTTTTCTTCTTCAGATGCTCCAATTATGTGTATGTTGGAGCTCTTTCACATGAAACATTTTCTCTCTTTATTTGCCTTTGCGTCTTCTGGGTCCGTGTCTAACTTACGTCCTCTGTGTCCCTCTCTTAATCAGAGATGTCAATTCTCTCTTGTGCTGCTTCCAGTTTTATCTTCATTCCTGTGGTGATTTTATTTTTGATTCTACTCTTTCCTGAATTTTGCCAGTTCGCTTTTCATATCCTTCTGTTTTCTCTCCATCTCTTTCTCGAGCTGTTGCTTCATTAAGTTTAAAAAATTCATGGCAAAATATTTGGATACAATTTTTATCTATTCGTTGCAACACATTTTTCTTTTTTTTTGGTGAAGATTAGCCCTGAGCTAACATCTGCCACCCACCCTCCTCTTTTTGCTGAGGAAGACTGGCCCTGAGCTAACATCCGTGCCCATCTTCCTCTACTTTATGTGTGGGACGCCTGCCACAGGATGGCTTGATAAGCGGTGGGTAGGTCTGCACCTGGGATCCGAACCAGCGAACCCTGGGCCACCAAAGCGGAACGTGTGAACTTAACTGCTGCGCCACCAGACTCGCCCCTGCAACACATTTTTGATTAGTGTTTTTCATCTGCCATTCTTTCCTTCATTTTTATGCTATGGTGTTTTTGTATAGATTTTATATGGAGCTAAATATTATTCTTATTTGAAGCAGGCAAGTTTTTCCTGGACCAGGTATTTTCAGGAGATTCATGAGGGTTAGGGTCCAGAACCATCCCAGGCTAGCAAATATGAACTTCATAAACTTTTTTAAAAAATTGCATTTGTTTAACTTTTACTTTTCCCCACTCAACAGGGATAGAAGAGTGTGGAGCTGGGTTTAGGGGAGGAGAGAGAATCGCCAGAAAACAAAGCCCATTTGGGACTGCGCTCTTTTAAGAAAGAGAGCGGTGGAAACATTGCTTTGGAGTCCGACAGATTCGGGTTCAGATACGAACTCCAGTCTGAGCTGGCTGTGTGGCCTTGGAGACATCGCTTAAAGTCTCAGAACCTCAACGACCACATCTATAAAATGGGAGTAATAGTACCTCCTCACCTGTGCTAGGAAATTTTAAGGATATGTGAGAAACTTGGCAAATCATTAGTTAGGTTAAGCAATGCTAGCTGCCAGAGCAGGCAAACCCCAAAATCTCAGAGGCTTAACACAATGGTTTTTTCCTTTTTTTTTTTTTGAGTTGACTTTTAAAAATTATTCTATTGTGGTCCGGTGGCGCAGTGGTTAAGTTTGCATATTCTTCTTCTCCGTGGCCCGGGGCTCGCTGGTTCAGATCCCAGGTGCGGACATGGCACTGCTTGGCAAAAGCCATTCTGTGGTAGGTGTCCCACATATAAAGTAGAGGAAGATGGGCACGGATGTTAGCTCAGGGCCAGTCTTCCTCAGCAAAAAGAGGAGGATTGGCAGTAGTTAGCTCAGGGCTAATCTTCCTCAAAAAAAATTATTTTATTGAAGTCATAATGGTTTATAACATTGTGTAATTTCAGGTATACATTATTATATATCAGTTTCTGTATAGACTGCATCGTGCTCATCACCAATAGTCTAGTTTTTATCTGTCACCATACTTATGTGCCCCTTTACTGCTTTCGCTACCCTGCCAACCCCCTTCCCCTCTGGTAGCCACTAATCTGTTCTCTTTACCCATGCCCACAAGGGTTTATTTCTTGTTAGTGCAAAATCCAGGCAGCTCTGCTCCGTGCTGTGACAGGGACGGAGTTGCTTACATTTGTGGCTCTATCCTCTCAACGTGTGGTCCCTGTGGTTGCTGCCCAGTGGGGCTGGCAGAGCCACATCAGCTCTTAGTGCCTTGGTTGGAGCTGGCCACGTGGCCCCCTGTAAGCACCAGGGCAGCTGGGAAACAGAGGGGAGCCCAGGGTGCTTGGCAAGCACTATGAGCTCACACGTTTCCGCTCTTTACTCCATCAATGTGATGACTTTTTGCTTTTTCCTTTGAATTATTATCTTACAACAGAGAGGATGTGGTGTTGAGGCTGGCAGCAGGAAAGACATTTCTAAAAGAGATTTTTAAATATCTCAGAAGAACAAAGGAGACAAGAAAAATGTTAGGCAAATTAAAAACTCTCTGTTTTTAAGAGGGTGGGAAAGAACCGGGGCTAGTGGTCAACATAAATTCCTTACTCTTGGCGTATTCCACTGAATCCATACAAAACGAAAATCTCCTCCAGTGCATCCCAGGTGGACGGACCTCTGACCTGGAATGGAGCATGTTCTGCTTTATTGGACAATGTCTATTATTAGGCTAAACCTATCTTCTGGCAGCTTCCATCCATGGGTTGTATTTCTTTATTAGGCAACCCTGTAAGCCCAAACCCCGACAATGACTCAATGTGCTAGGCAGATGCTCTATTTCCCTCAATCTTTGCTTCTCCTGGCAAAACAACCCCCAATGCTTCCACCACTCCTTGTGGGATATAGTTTTGAGATGCTGACGAGAACAGCACTGCATCCCTCCCCAGCCCCGAGTCACTAGCTTTGTCAGCCCGCAGAGCTTCAGCACCTGGTCACCCCTGTGGGGAGGCAATAGGGCTCCTTAAGACTCTGAAAGCTTGATCAATAAAATCAACACAATGGTAAGGGACAGAGTGCCTCTGGGCCAAACCCAAACTAAAGAGATGTCATCAACTGAGCTAAAGAAATAATGTGAGAAAAGAAAAGGGGCTTTGGGCATAGACACACTGCAAAATGCGGGGTCAGAGAGACGAAGGTTGATGCGTCTGTCCGATATAGTTGGGGGACTTGGACATGAGCAGTCAGCTCACAGGAGAGCTGGCCTGCTTGGGTAGGAGTAGTCGCCAGTTCTCATCACAGCCTGGGTGAAATAGCCTCCAGTATTAGCCGTCTGCCTTGGATCTGAGTCCATGTTCACCAAGCGATGTTTAGATTAATAATTTTACTTCCTGGTTTCCTGATACTGGGAAGGAGAATGTTCGGGTAAGACACGTCAGAATTCTGGTCACTGGCATGGGATTCCCTGTGCTGCTGTCTGGTTAATATCTCAGTCTGCTGTAGGTCGGGAAATATCAGCCATTCCCTCCTAGAATAACTCCCCGTGGGCACTGTGCGTCACTGACGGTTGGCTTCTCTGTCCACGGCTCTGAGGGTTACGCAAGCATTCCCGGGCCTCACACGTGCCCTCCAGGCCGTGGAGGACGCCACAGTGCGATCCCCACAGCGCAAGGTCATTCTGGAGAAGGTCACGGCTCTCTGCTGATTTGTCCTACCTGTCCAAGCTCTCTAGTTTATCACAATGGTAGGAGACGGAGTGCTGACCCTGAGGTAGCTCAGCCGTGGTTCAATGCCAGCCTTTCCTCTAACACACGCCCCACCACAGCTATTCTAGTTTCTACCACATTTCTTAAGCTCCTTTTATGGGCTAAATTTTGTCCCCCCACAAATTCAGATGTTGCAGTCCTAACCCCCAGCACCTCAGCATGTGACTGTATTTGGAGACGGGGCCTTTAAAGAGGTGATTAAGATAAAATGAGGTCATACGGTGGGCCCTGATCCAACGGGACGGGAGTCCTTATAAGAAGAGGAGACGAGGACACAGACACACACAGAGGGAAGGCCGTGTGAGGACACAGGGCGAAGACGGCCAACTACAAGCCTGGGAGAGAAGCCTCAGAAGAAACCAGCCCTGGGGACCCCTCGGTCTCAGACATCTAGCCTTCGGAACGTAAGAAAATACAATTCTGTGTGTCAACCAACCAGCCTGTGGCACTTGGTTACGGCAGCCCGAGGAAACTGATAGAGTCCCCGGTTCCACCTTTCTGGAACCACTCTCAGGGGAGCCTTCCTTCTCTGTAGACCCAAATTAGGCTCAGTTCAGGCTGTTTATCTGGCAGCCTGTGAAAGCTTCAGCCTTCTAAGGGAGACAACGGTCAGGTGGATTTTCTCAACAAAACCCCTTTATTTTCCAATACAGAGTACAGTGAGTAATAAGCAGATGCCGCCTCCGGGGGTGCTCAGCCTCTCTGAGGAAGGTCTCTCCGCACAGTGCTCCAGTCTCCTCTTCTCCCGTCCCCCGTCTGAGGAGAGGCAGACACAGACAGCTTGGTCTGCAGGCCACTTTGGGGCTGTAACCACCCCTCTCCAGCGGGGCTAGCTGCACCCCTTCTTTCTGTTCAAGTTGATTGACAGTGATGACAATGGATTTCAATGTTCCTGTCCTCATCAGGGGTATCGAGAAGCGGGCTTCCTCTGTTCTCTCACAGCGGTATTGTGAACTTTGCTAGGAAGCAGTTTTCTAATAAAACAATGTAAGACATGAAGACTAAAGGACACTCTGTGCCCTCTTCTATTCACTCGTTATAAGCTACATTAGGCATCCCATGGGACGAGAACATCCTAGGCCTTGGGGTACCAGTCTCTCTTAGTGATGGTTTTCAAAATCCATACATTCACAGGTGAAGAAAACTTTGTAATTGGCAGACGGCCAAGGGCCATTCACCAACCTGCCACTTCTACAGGGTCGCCCAAACGTCCCTGCACATCAACTCTTCATTTCCTCCTGGATAACAGGAAAGGGAGATTTATTTATTTCTTTTGCATTTTTTCGTTTTAAAAATTGCAATAAAATACACATAACATAAAACTTACCATCTTAACCCTTTTTAAGAGTACAGTTTAGTAACGTTAAATACATTCACAATGTTGTGTAACCACCACCACCATCCATCCCCATAACTCTCTTCATCTGCAAAACTGAAACTCTATGCCTATTAAACAATAACTCCGCATTATTCCCTCCCACGAACCCCTGGAAACTACCATAATACTTTCTGTCTCTATGAATTTGACTACTGCAAGTATCTAATATGAGTGCAATCATACAGTATTTGTCTTTTTGTGACTGGCTTATTTCACTTAGCATAATATCCTCAGAGTTCATCTGTGTTGTAGCACGTAGCATGTTGTAGCATTCTGTAGCAGAATTTCTTTCCTTTTAAGGCTGAATAATATTCCAATGTATGCACCACATTTTGCTTATCCATTCTTCCGTTGTTTGACATTTGGGTTGCTTGCACACTTTAGCTATTGTGAATAATGCTGCTATGAACGTGGGTGTACAAATATCTTTTGGAGACTCTGCCTTCAATTTTTGGGGGTATATACCCAGAAGTGGAATTGCTGGATCCTATGGTAATTCTGTTTTTAACTTCTTGAGGAAACACTTTACTGTTTTCCACAGCGGCTCTACCATTTTACATTCCCACCGTCAGTGCACAAGGGTTCCAACTTCTCCACATCCTTGCTGGCACTTGCCTTCTTTTTTTCCTAATGGGCATGTTGTGGTTTCTCATTGTAGTTTTGATTTACATTTCCCTAATGGTTAGTGACATTGAGAATCTTCGTGTACCTGTTGGCTACTCGTATATCTTCTTTGGAGAAATGTCTGTTCAAGTCTTTCACCTGTTTTTGAATTGAGTTGTTTGTTTTTTGGTTGTTGAGTTTTAGGAGTTCTCTATATATTTGGATATTAATCTCCTATCAGTTATATGATTTGCAAATATCTTCTCCCATTCTGTGGGTTGCCTTTTTTACTCTGTGGGTAGTGTCTTCTGATGCACAAAATCTTAAAATTTTCACAGTCTCATTCGTCTGCTTTTTTTGGTTACCTGTGCCTTTGGTGTCACATCCAGGAAATCATTGCCAAAATCAATGTTGTGAAGCTTTTCCATTTTGCTCACATATTGTCTTCTTGATTTTTCCACATCTCCCTTTAGTTCTTCAAGTGTCTTTAAGACAGTTGTTTTAAAGTCTTTGTCTGGTATGTTTGCTACTAGGTATTTTTGGGGACAGTTTCTGTTGAATTATTCTCTTCCTTTGAACGGACCATACTTTCCTGTTTCTTTGTATGCCTTGAATTTTTTTTTTTTTTTGTTGAACACTGGACATTTGAATCTAATAATGTGGTAACTCTGGGAATCTTACCCTCCCCCAGGGTTTGCTGGGCTTTTTTTTTTTTTTTTTAAATTGTTGTAGGCTGTCTCTGTGTGAAGGATCAGCCTGAAGTTTATACTTAATATCTTCTCAGGTCTTTTCTGAGCATTTCTCTGGGCATGCATGGTCACTTTCTAATTTTCTCTGTAAATGTGGTTGTTTTTGAATGTCCTAGTCTTTAATGTCTAGCTCCTGAGAGGGGGGAAAAAAGTGAAAAATGGAGGGGGGAATACAGACAGAGCCTACCCTTTAAATGCCCTGAAAGTCACAAAGGGGGAGGAGCTTGCAACAACGGGGTGGAGGGTGGGGGAGATGCAACAGCAATGGCTGCTCACATATTTGCACCTCTGTGATCAGAAGCAGCAATCAGGGATCAGAGCACAGATCCCTGATATTGGGAGGACAGCGTCCTCCCCTCCTCCCCTCCCCCCACCCCGCCAACTTCTGCACACAGCTCCCGGAGCACACAGCTGCCTGCACAGGGCGAGGGGTGGAAGACGGGTAGCTGCTACTGTGCTAGGAGCTGGAATTGACCAAAACCCATCTCAATTTACCACCCAAGACTTCCCAGCCTGGAAGTTGCAAGCCCTCAACAGCCTCCAGAGTTCCACAGTAGTTCCATCTGATTCTCCCAGAGCAATTGCTGTCTAGGTGCGGAGATGGATTCCTGGTGCTTCCTACTCTGCCATCTTCTCAGAATCTTCTCCAAGGAAAGGGAGATTTGAACCCAAACCTTCTCATGTCTTCTGGCAGGTGGCACTTTGTTATTTTAATTCATTTCTCCGTTTCTGTACATAATAAGGAAACTCCTCCATGAGCTCCTCCCTGACTCACAGGACGCCTGCCCTGGGCCCATCCTAGTTCTCCACTTTCTCCATGAGATTTTCCGACAATTCATCCACACGTACACTTTCCACTTCTCCTGCTTACACTCTCTTTAATCTATAGTCTGGCTTAGCCTCTGCACGCTCGTGAAAACATACCATTTAAAGTCATTGTTGACCTAGAATTTGTCAACTTAATGCCTTTTCAACTCCACAGTTGCCATTAGCACCTACTTTGACTTCTAAGATGAGATCCATTCTCTTTCTCTTCTTCTGCACTGACTACTTTTTCTGGTTCTCCTTTGCTAACTTCTCACTTCTCCTCCTGTAAAGGGTCGATATTCCCCCAACTGTTAATCTGCATCTTGAGCTGTTTCTTGTCTATATCTAATTTGATCTCAGTCTTGTATAGCTTCTAAGGCGTCTGTATGCGGATGACATTATCTCACCTCAGGACCTTTGCACTTGCTGGGAGGCTCTTCCTTGAGACATCCACATGATTGCCTCCCTCACCTCTTTGGGTCTCTACTCAAAGGGCACCTTGTCAAAGATTTCCTGACCTACCTAGATAAAGTAGCAACCCTACCACTTTCCTTTTCTATTTTTCTGCATAGCTTGTACCACCGTTTGACATCTACATCTATTTGTTTCTTTGCTGTCTATCTCTACAATCTCAGATAACAGCTTCAGGGGATGAGGACTTTGTCTCCCTAACAGGCATGTGGTAGATACTTGTCACATAAGTGAACTCTCACTGACACCTGGAAGGAGTGACTTATCGATCAGGGTTATGAGTTGCAAATAACAGAATCCCCTCTACCCAGTTTAAGGCGGAAGGGGTTTGTGAAGGATCTTAGATAGATCACAGAATCGTGGAGCTTGGAAGAAAGAGACTCAAGAATGAGCTTCCCAGAACGACTCCACATCATTCTGCAGAGGGGCCTCTTGCCTCCACCCCAGTCAGGGGTCTCTAAAGTAGGCAGCCACCGCCAGAGCTGCAGCTGCTGTCGTTGTGCGCCCTCTGCCCCCGTCTCCAGTGGAAGCTCTGCACTTTGCCTCTTCCCCACACAACTGAAGTCCAGATCGGAGTTTTGTGGGGGTGTCTGTGGTTAGTGGAACCTAAGTCTCACATCCATTCCCTAATGACCAGTGAGGCTTGGAAATGTCGGTCCCACCTCCCCCAACATCAGGAAGGCAATATTCACACTCTGGAGAGGTGTTCAGAAGATTTTGGGCAGCCGTGAGTGACAGATGTCCGTCATACATACTTTTCCAGGTTTTCCATTCCGGTGGGACTCAAGGTGTTACATCACTGTAATTGTGGTTTTCTGACTGCTAGCATGTGGGCACTCTGCATGTGCTCGGTCAGGCATCTGGTTTTCTTCTGTGGCTTGCCTAGGCAGGCCCTTGGCCTCTTTTTCTACAGCGTTCCTTCCTGGCATGTTCCATTAGTGTGTGGTCAGTGTTAGAAGTTGCAAGTGTCTTCCTCCAGGTGGGCATCAGTATGTTAATTTTGTCTATGGTGTCCTTCTTGGAACAGAAGGTCTTAATTTTGATATAGTGAAAACATCAATTTTTGTCTCGTAGTTTGTCCTTTTTTAGGTCTTATTTGTGAAATCTTCCCTGAATTCCACCCCAAGGATCAAACACATTATTGTACATTTTTTCCTATTAGCTTTCTAGTTACAACTTTCCCATTCAGATCTTTAATTCACCTGGACTCCACCTTTGCATGTGGGGGACGGTAGGAATCCAGCGGCCGCCTCCCCATGTGAAGGAGTCGTTTGTCCAACAGTCATTGCTGAACAGGCTCTTCTTTCCACACTGACTTGTGGTGCCTTCTGTCTCACGAACCAAGTTCTCGTATCTACACGGGTTTGTATCTGAACTCTCTATTTTGGTTTATGGTGCCAGCACTTTACAGTTTTATACTATGGCCTTCGAGTGTGTCTGTATATCTGATAAGATCAGTCCCTCTTTGCCTTTTTGTTCTAAAATTACCTTAGTAATTGGGAAAACTTATTCTGCCTCATAAATTTTAGAATAAGTTTGAGTTCCTAAAAAAGTACAGTTGAAATTTGATTAGGATTATAAATGTGATAATACTTGGGTGGAATTGGTATTTTTCTGTTAAGTGGGCCCATCCAACAACGTGGATTATTCAACTTATTCAGATCTTCTTTTATCTCATTTAATGGAAGGTAAAAATTTCCTCCATTGAGGATGACGTATTTTTTGGAGTCTTTTCAGATACTTTACAGCTTTTGTTGCTGCTGTGAATGGTATCCTATTTTCTGTTATATATGCTAGGTGGTTGTTGTGGTAAAGAGAAATGTTATTGACTTTTGTTTTCTTTTAAAGATTGGCAGCTGAGCTAACAACGTTGCCAGTCTTTTTTTTTTTTTCTTTCTGCTTTTTCTCCCCAAATCCCCCCAGTACAGAGTGGTATATTTTAGTGGTGGGTCCTTCTAGTTGTGGCACGTGGGATGCTGCCTCAGCGTGGCTGATGAGTGGTGCCATGTCCTCGCTCAGGATTCGAACCGGAGAAACCCTGGGCCGCTGAAGCAGAGCACACAAACTCAACCACTCCGCCACGGGGCCGGCCCCTGATTTTTGTAAATTGATCTTACTTCCCTCCAATAACACTCTTAATAGTTCTAATAATTTATCTGTTCAAATTTCTATGTAGATTGTCGTCTTGTTTGCAAATAACGACATTTTTATGTCTTTCCTTCCAATTCCTATATCTGTTATTTCTTTTTCTTGTTTTACAATACTGGCAGGACCTCTGGTTCTTTGTTACATAATAGCAGTGCTGGTAGGCATTCTTATCTTGTTGCCAGTTTTAATGGGAATGTTTCTAAAGTTTCTCCATTAGGTATGAAGTTTGCTTCAGGGTTTTGATACACAGCCTTTAAAAGTTAGGTTGAGGGGCCACCCCCTGGCTTAGTGGTTTTGTGCGCTCTGCTTCGGCGTCCCAGGGTTTCTCCAGTTTGGATCCTGGGCATGGGCATGGCACCGCTCTTCAGGCCATGCTGAGGTAGCATCCCACATAGCACAACCAGAGGCTCTCACAACTAGAATACACAGCTATGTACTGGGGGGCTTTGGGGAGAAGAAAAAAAAATAAGATTGGCAACAGTTAGCTCAGGTGCCAATCTTTAAAAAAAAAAAAGTTAGGTTGAGCTGACTCCATTCAAATTCTAGTTTTCTGAATTACTGTGTGGCTCTGTGCCGTGAAGGGCTGTCCATCCCCATGCCCCCAGCCCACATGGCATAGCCACACTTCACCATTAGTGCCACACTGCAAATTCAGACCTTAAAGGCTTTCTAAGTCTTACGGTGTTTTACACACAGGATATCCCTGCTCACGGGAAGCATCTTCCTCACCGTCCTGGAGGGACATAGCTTAGCCCAGGTGGAGCGTGGTGATGTCCTCCCGTTGCACAGACATAGCCTGGGCACACCTGTGGGGTATGGTGTGCAGACAGGAGGGTGGAACAGAGAGAGCATTGGCTGTGGATCAGACTGTCTTGGGTTCAAAACTGGGACCTGCCACTTACCAGCTGTGTGATGATAAGTTATTTAACCGTCTAAGCCTCAGTTTTCTCATTTGTAAACCGGGGAAAATAACAAACCTGCTTCCCGGGAAGCCACAGTGTAGGTTGTCAAATGAGACAATCCACAAAGCAGTTAGCAGAGCAGTGACGGTCAGCTATTGTGTTAGGAACTCGTCAAAGGAATGCCATTAACACATTAAAAGTTTCACAGAATTTTTAATGACAGGCAGAATGCTCTTGATAAAAGTGAAAGCTATATACAGATTAAGTCAACATTTGTTTAAAAATGTTTTAAAATCTGCATAAGTGAAAGAAGAGAAATATATCAAAGGGAGGGATTACAGGTGATTTTTATTGACCTCCTTTATGTTTTTCTGTGTTTTCAAATTTTTCTCCAGTGAGCACATGATTACTTTTATAATCTTCAAAACATGTTTTATGGAAACAAAAAATTCAGTGTGACTCAGCTGTGACAAGCCTGCCAGGAAAGCCAGTGCTGCCTTTGGCTGCCTCCATAGAAGCCCAGAAGCGGAGGTATGTATGGTCTGCGAGGTTGGGCACTGGCCAGACCCTGTCTAGATTGGGGTTTTGTTTAGCTCTGGGCACAGGGAACCATGGGGACCTTAAATGTCACGGCGGAACAAAAATGTGGCAAGTGTGTAAAGGCCTCAAAATCTAGAGGAAAACAGAGCTGAGAATGCAGGACGGAATGACAGCAGATTTCGAGGAGCTGAGGGGCCCCCAGCCGGGAATGGGGGATGGGGGAAGACGGGAGAGAGACAGAGATAGGAGGAGAGGAGGGGGGAGAGAGAAGGAGGGAGAGAGAGGGAGAGAAGGAGGGAGGGGGGAGACGGAGAGGGGGAGAGAGAGGCATATCAGTGTGGGGAGGGGGCTTCTGTGGAGGCCGGTGGACCTTGGGGTCCATCCAGGGCTTTTCTCGTGCCTGGCGCCTGTTATCTTCTTCCAGGCATTGCCCTCCCACCCCAACTGGGAGGTGGAGTCTGAGCCGCAAAGATCTTCTAGGTCCTGCCCACTGCCCCCTCCTCCATCGATCCCCGCCAGCCGCCAGCCGATGTCCTTCTGCTGAGTTTGCAAATGGGCAATGGGGACAGAATGACCCCCTCTCAGGCTGGGGCCTGCAGCACCCCCGGGGGGCCGCGACCCCTGCGTGTGGAGAGCTCCCTCCAGAGGAGAATGCACTCAGCCACAGAGGGCTGGCGTGAGGCCTGGACGTGACCTCTGGCGGTGCTCCAGTCCTGAGTCCACCTGCTTTTGAAGTCCAAGTGGATCCATCCTTCTCCAGGGTCTGGCCATTTAACCTGCCTTCCCTGGGAGAGACGCCCGAAGAGCTTTTCAAAGCATGTCTCCCTTCCCTCAACCTCGTTCAGAATGGGTTTTTATCACTAGCCACCAAAAAGGTCCTGAGTCATGCAAAATGACAGATACTTGTGGTGAAGAGGAGCTAAAAGGAGGGACTCTAAGGAGAAGGCGGCGTGTGAAAGACATTGACAAAGATGTGCCCCCTGCAGCGCCAGGCCTGCCTCCCCTGCGCCCTCGCGTCTCTGCCTCTGGATCCACTTGTCTGTCTCTCCCTCTCTCTCTGCGTCTCTCCTTGTTTCTGTCTGTCTCTCTCATTTTCTCAGCCTCAGTGTCTGACTTTGGCCCCTCTTTTCTTTTCTTTTCTTTTTTAAACTTTTTTTTATTTTTTATTTATTTATTTATTTTTTTAAAGATTTTATTTTTTCCTTTTTCTCCCCAAAGCCCCTCCGGTACATAGTTGTGTATTCTTCGTTGTGGGTTCTTCTAGTTGTGGCATGTGGGACGCTGCCTCAGCGTGGTCTGATGAGCAGTGCCATGTCCGCGCCCAGGATCCGAACCGGTGAAACCCTGGGCTGCTGAAGCGGAGCACGTGAACTTAACCACTTGGCCACGGGGCCGGCCCCTGGCCCCTCTTTTCAAGCTCCCTCTTCCACCGGGTCTCCTCCCATCTCTGAATGTGCTCTCCCCCAGCGGCCTGCACCTCAGCTCACCTGCGCCCAGGCCTGCCCTCCAGCCTCCTGAGCTCTGCTTTCTCCCACCCAGGGGTCAACACTACGTGTGCCCATGGCCCCGTTCATCACTCGTCAACATCAGGCCCCCTCCAGTCCGTCCTCCTTGCCTCCTTTCCCACCTGGGTCCCTGTGTGGGGTGCCAGCACCGCCTCCATACCCAGGCTTGAAGCCCTGAAAGCTGCCCCCTCTCCTGCCTTCTCTACATCCCGCCAACACCCGGGGGCTCTACCTTCTGGATTGTGCTGGAATCTGCCTCTCAGTTCTAACCTTCCCACCCCTGCCATGATTTAGTGTTTGATCATCTCTCGCATGAAACCTTCAGAGTTCTAAAGGGTCTCTCTGCTTCCACTCTTGTTCCTCCCAACCCCACCTCATGGCTGTCACACGGAGAGCTTGTACAGTCACAGGTCCCATCGTGCCCTGCCCTGCCCTGCGCAGAGCCCTGCCAAGGGCCCCGCAGCCCCGAGTAAATCCCAAGGTCAACACTCCGCCCTCCTGGTCTCAGCTGGCAACTCCCCGCCCCCCACCTTCTGCGGTAACCACACTGGACTGTGCACCCTCGGTCTGAGTCCTTCCCGCCCTGCCTGGCCCACTCTGACGCATCAGTTAGACCCAGGTCTCTGCCAGACCCTCTGCCCCCGCAACCGCACCCCTGCCATGCCCAGGCCCCCGGGGAGGGGGAGGGCTCTGCATTTCCACCAGGATTTCCAGTTTTTTCCTCAGGGATCAGTGCCTCCCACTAAGCCATGGTGCATTGAGGGCTGGGGCCTCTGATGGCCTCTCTGTAGTGTGGTTCAGAGCCAGGGCACCTCAGACACTTAGCAGATGTCAAAGGAAGCCTGGGGGCTCGGCTCGAGAAGGAAGGAAGGGATGGCCGCACGAGAGTCAGGAGCAGGGGAGCAGCTCTTCCACAGAAAGGAGGTGCCGTTCCCACTGCCGAGCTGGAAAGGTCAGAGCAGACGTGAAATTCAGCCTTCATTGAGTGCTTGCTCTGTTCCAGCCACTGCGGGTGTGAGCCCCAGGTGGGAAACCAAGCCACCAGCTTCAGTCCAGCTGGGTAGACTGGTGAGCAGGCAGTGGAGACAGCCTGCTGAGTGGTGAGGGTGGCTGGACAAGAGCAGGCTGCCAGTAGAACCAGAGAGGGATGCCTGTTCTCAAGGCCCCACTGTCACACAGCCTGTATCCTGGTTGGGGAGACGAATGGACACTGAGACAAATGTAAGAGGGTAGAGTGCTTTCAGACGGTGAGGATGAGGGAAGTGAACAACGCTGTGGGAATTACTGGGTGGTGGCGGGGCTTTTCACTGAGAAGGCCTCTTTGAGAAGCGACATTTGAACTGAGACCTAAAGGATGGGACAGAATCAGCTTGTAAAGGGCCATGAGACGCAGACAGGAAGTGCAAAGGGCCTGGGGTGAAAACAAGTTTTGGTATGGCTAGAAAACAGGGATAATAACACCCACCCGCATGAGTCAGCTATTGTCATAAAAACACTGCATAACAAATAGCCCTCAAACTCAGTGACTGATAACAGAACCAGTATTTATTCTCAAACTCACGGGTCTCAGATGACTGTAGTTGGGCTGATGCAGGATGGATGTGGCCTGACCTCTCTGCTTTGGGCTGTGGGGAGCCTACGTTTGGACTGAGCGCAGGTGTGATCCGCCTGTGTTCCTCCTGGGACACAGGCTGAAGGCTCTGAGGAAGTCTTCCTACCCTGGGTTTCTGGAGAGCGAGGACGCTCATGCTCTGTCCATGAACATTCCATTGGCTGAGGCAGGTCACTGAGCCCAGCCGCCGTGGTGTGGGGAAGTGCATTCTGGGGGGCTCGAATATTTGCTGAGTAGCAACCGCCGATCGCCCGCTGCCTCAGAGAGCGGGGACGGAAGGAGTTAGTACTCGTACGAGCACATGGGAGTAAATGCTTGTTCAGTGCTAACCATTATCAGGAGGACAGAAGGACAGGCCACGTCCAAAATGTCTTGATAAATCACGTTAAAAAATTTAGGCTTTTCCCGAGGACAGTGGGGACATATGGAGGCTTCAGTCAGTAGGGCGACATGGTTTGCTTTGGATCTTAGAGATCCCTCTGGAAGCAAAGGGGATGCCCAGGATGGCTTCCCGGTTCTTGTCTTAGGTGACAGGGACACGATGATGGCAGCCTTGGGTCAGAGGGCGCGGGACAAGAGGCAGGTGAGTGGGGAGTGGACGGGGGAGGGTGCCAGCTGACTGGGATGTGTTGGATTTGAGACTCTTGTGGGACGTTTAGGTGCAGATATCAATTGAGGAGGGGAATCTGGACATGCGACATGCATTGGGGAATCATATGAACTAAACAGTGGGGGGGGGGGCCTCAGCCATCCTGGCTTCCAGGGATCAGAAAATACGCTGCGTCGGGATAAAGGAATTTTCAGTGGCATATATGAACATGTGACTGATGTTGCTAGTTTCTTTCAACTCTCCATCACGTTCTTCTTCCAGACTGGATCCTGAAATTATCAGGAGGTAGCAGTGCTCAGGTGAAAACCTCCAGTCCCCAGCCTTCTTACACGGCCAGTGAGCTGTAAGTACAGGTGATGTCTCTGAATTCTGGGAAAGGTCCTTAAAGCGTGGGGCCATGCCTGTCTCTGTTCCTTCCTCTAACCCACAGCCTGGTACTCAAATGCAGTGGCTGGAGCTCTAGCAGTCACCTTGGACTAGGAGGCTGAAGGCTGCATCCTAGGTGGCTGTGCCAGAGAGGAAGGAGGCTGCCTCCCACACACCTCCCAGAGCTCCTGCAACAGCCCCAGGCTGTGCTTTCACATGAAAACCAATAAAACTTCCCTCTTGTTCGAGCCACTGTTATAGTTTCCTGTTAAATTCAGCTAAACTTGGTTCAAAGGCAAATATCAGGATTCTGGGCTATCTGGTCAAGCTGCAGCCTCGCACCTGGGGGCACTTCCAGTCTCTGCCCTGCTAACCTCTGCGGGGTCAACCAGGGAAACGCCGGCTGCCCGTTGGGGCCGCCGGCCGGGCGCGCAGCGCCACCTGGCGGACCCGGCGGACAGCACTCCTCTCTAGCAAGGCGCCGCACAGCTGGAAGCTGGGACGCTGCCTCGGGCTGTCGGCTTTGACCAGCGGTCGGCCCCCGGCTGGCTAATTTGACCTTAGCCCCGGATGACCTTTTAGCCAGGGACGCAATGCGTGCTCCAGAGGCCTGGGTGTCAGTGGAGCTCTGGGAGCTCCAGGAACTCCCGACTGTCGGAGCCTCTCGGCTCGGGCTGCTTTCGGAACCGCGGCTGCGCAGCGCATCCTCCCCTCCCGCTGGCCCTGCCCTCCCCCTCCCCCTCCTCCAGGTGGAGAACTTATGTCCTAATAAAGGATTCCATGTGACCTCTCCTTCTGCAGACTCAGGGCTCAGAGCGGCAGTTAGAGGGCGATGACTCACTGCCTCCTGAACAGGAAATGAACACCGAGGGAGCGGACCTGGCAGCAGCCTGGAGCGAGTGGATTCGCCTCGTTTAGCAGTGGGCGAAGTGGGCTCCTGTGGGCGAGCTTATTAACGCTTCCTTCTGCTGACCGCTGGTACAAACGCGACAGGGCCGACCGCGTGGAAAGTAGGGTTCAAACTGCAAAAAAATTACAAAGTCCCGAAGTTGGTGGGAGACCCCTGGCGCCTGGGCACAGGTTTACGCCTTTGCCACGGACCGTGTGTGACCCGGCGCCCGCCTCGTCTCTCTGGGCTCCACTTGGTGCCTAAAGTGGCCGAACACCTTTCAGCCCTGACATGGAGTCGCCGCTCTGGCTGCCTTTGTAATTAATGTGGCCCTAAGTGACTAAGGCGAGGTAGCAGGGACTTTGGGGCAGAAGCACAAATGAGAAGAGAAGAAAGATGCCCCCCCCCCCCCAGTAGAAACGAAGCGCTGCTGTTTCTGGGGGGAGTGGGGGTTGCGGGGAGGTCGATGTGACCTGGGAAGCGTGGAATTCGGCAGATGGGTGTAGCCCTTGGTCTTCCCAGGTGGGGCCTGTAAGGCGGGGCAGCGGAGGAGGAGAGTCAGAGGGCAGACAGAGCGGCCCCAGGTCAAGGGCAGTGGGGCAGTGGGTATGGAGAAGGTAGAGCTGGAGCAGGAAACGAGATCTGGGGTGGGCACGAAGAGCACCCCCAGTGCGGAAGCTGTGCGTCTCAGGCTGGAAGGAAGGAAGCTGGAGTCAACCCACCATCTTAGGGGGGAAGAAACTGGGTCTCAGAGGTTGCGGGACTTGCACAAAGTCGCCTAGTTTATTCGGCAGAGCTGGGGCGGGGCCAGGCCTTCCCCCTGCCCACGGCCACTGGGGTTAGGGAACTTCTTCCCTGGGATCAGAACCCAGACAACTGGGAAGCCCCTGCTTCATACTTCTTTATCCTTTTTATGCTTAAAACGACAAAAATGAGAAAATTCTTAAAGCCCAGTACCTGTTGGCGCTGAGACAAGGGTTTCTAGGTGTTGGTGATAAAGAGAAGGGCCCCTGGCTCAGGGAGCTGGTCCCAATCTACGCCACCGCCTGCCCAGTCTTCCCACAGCTCTCCTGGATGGCAGGGCTGCCTCAGTTTGACCCCTCCCTGAAAAGCCTCCAAAAGCAACAGGTTCTTGCTTCCCTTTGATTTCTAGCTCCCTCCTCCTTCTGTAAAGCAACCTGGTTGTCTCTCAGCTGCTCCCATTTGCATCTCCACCTGGTACCCAGGAGCCACAAACAAAACCACCTTCTGTTTTGCATGGGGGAGGAAGTGCGCTGGGGCTGGAGGCCAGATGGGAGGTGCTGGGTAGGGGGGGCCACAGCTGTGCAGCCTCCTGTCCTCTCTGACTTCTCTGGGTGGGATCTCTGTGGTCCTCTGCAAAGGAGGCTGGGGGTCTCTTCCCACTCAGAGCCCAGCCCAGGCTTCTCCTCCTGCCGCTGCCCCACACTCTCAGGCAGCTTGGCCAAGCCTGGCATGGGATGTCCACCAGCACTTCTTCCAGCAGGGCTCAGAGCTGGGACTTCGGGCCTGTCCTGGGGGAAAATGTGTGGGACCAATGCCCCTTCCCAGGCTCTGAGGCTCCAGCAGGTACCAGTCAGCAGAGGTCCGTATAACAAAGGTCTCCGTCTCCTGTATGGCCTCGCCCCACGACCAACCACACACACAGGTGTCGGGGCAGGCCCAGAGCGTCCCATTGCTGCCCCAATAGCTGGGACCTGTGAGCTGCCAGAGGACCCTGGGCCAGCCTGGCCATATGGGAGGCCAATTGCAGGACGTGCCCATGACCCAGGCCAAGCAGTCTGTCTACCCCAAAGGATGTGGTCAGGGGTCCTCCTCCAGGAGATTAACTTCATAGGGATGTGACCTTGGGTCCAGACCACCCTGGCATTGCCTGAGCACCACTGGTCCCGTGTCCTGGGGCTCAGTGTGGCTGTGAGCCAATTTACGGAACAGTCTGAGCTTGATGGGGTGCAGAGTGGAGAGGGAGGTCCCCCAGTTCCATTCGCTGCCTTTTGAACTGCTGTGCCGGTCCTAAGTCCCTTCCTTGCCATCTCCCTTCTGTTCTGTCTCCCTGGGGACAGGCCCTGCTGGCTGTGTCTCCTATACTGCGGGTTCCACCATCTGGAGGCCCTGCTGGGAGACTGGAGTGGGGAGGGAGAGGCAGGGTTTTCTCGCCCTCCCTCTCCAGCTGTGTGGACAGACAGGCCTCCAGATGAGGGGTCCAGCTTCCGCTGGTGAGCCTGGCTCCTGGGTGGGAGAACTTCTTCCTCCCTCTGTCCCCTGCTTCTGGGCTGGAAGTCTCTCTCTGCAGTGCCTGGCCCTGCTGGCTTCTTGGCTCCACTGTCACCCTAGCCACCAGGTCCCTGAATTGGAGGGTCTCTGTGCTAAGTGGCTCGGGGTTTCCATTTCCCAATACCCGCGTCCGGCCGGGTCTTCCATCCTGGCCTCAGTGACATTGGGAGCAGATCCCACCATTGATTTTTGATGATGTTCGAGCATTAAACAGCTTGTCAAGTTAATTTAAAACTGTCATCTGACATCCAATTCACAGTCTTTCCGCCCCTCCCAGTTCAGCCTGACCCTTGGTCCAAGGGTCCTGACCTGGGGATAGGCAAGGTCTGCTTTCCCCTCCTCGCCCCTCTCCTGTGCACCCCCCTGGGGGCAAGGCGGGGTGGGAGGGCGATTGGAGGAAAACCGGCCCCGCTGGTGTGGCCCAGCCTTGCCATCCTGGGGCTCTGGATGGCAGGCTGGTAGGCAAATGGCACCTGTAAGTTGAGGAGCATGTGGAGTGAGCTGTGAGCTGTGTGGGGCCCTCTCCCTCTGGGTGGGGGGGCTTATCTGGGGGGAGCAGGGAACTGGCGGTTGGGCCTCTGGGGCCCTGTGATGCTCGGGGACGGTAAGGCAGTACGTGGAATTTCAGGCCTTACAATACGTGGGGCTACTATGCGCTGAATGTTTTCCGCTTTGGGCTTTTCAAGAGAGTCACAGACACTGAAAAAGCGCCCTTCAGTGATCGGTTGCCTGTTCCCCATTCTTCTCTTTAATTAGCTGCCCCAACAGTGAGAATTCAGGCGTCAGCTCAGGCTTGTGGTCAGGTCTACATGTGTTCAATTTCTTCTCGGATTTCCTGCAGTGTCGTGACCTGCCAGTCCACAGCCTCCTGCTGGGTCAGCAGTGCTTGAGTGGGTGGCCAGCAGCCTGGTCACTGGGTTTAACTCTCGTGCCGACTGTCCTTCCCCCTTGTTGACATGGATTGCTTAGGGATCACAGCCAGGAATTCCGTTTGAGACGTGGAGGTCTCTGTGGCTGCAGGGCACAAACTCTTCCTGATTCTAGATCCTCTGGAAGGATGTGAGAGGTAATGAGGAAGGTTTGAATGCTTTGGCTCGGAGCAAACAGGCTCCGATGATCCTCCTCCCTCCCTCCTTTCCTTCCTCTCTCCTTCCCTTCCTTTCTTTTTTATATAGCAGCTTTATTGAAATATAATCCATGTATAATACAATTCACCCATTTAAAGCGTACAATTCAATGGTTTTTAATATATTTACAGAGTTGTGCGACCATCACCACACTGAATTTTAGGACATTTTTATCACCCCCAGAAGAAACCCTATACCCATTAGCAGTCGCTCCCAATCTCTCCCCAACACTCTCCAGCCCTAGGCACTCACTGATCTACAGAAGGTAGTGAGAAGGCCGCACTAGTCTACATTCCCCCGCCATGCCTCAGGGTTCCAGTTTCTCCCCATCCTCACCAACGCTTGTTACTGTCTGTCTTTTTGATTATAGCCATTCCCAGTGACTGTGAAATGGTATCTCTTTGTGGTTTTGATTTGCATTTCTCTAATGACTGATAATGTTGAGCATCTTTTCATATGCGTATTGGCTATTGGACATCTTCTTAGGAGATATGTCTATTCAAACGCTTTGCCCAATTTTAATTGAGTTGTCTTTTTATTATTGAGTTGTAAGTGTATGTTCCTGTGTGTGCGTGCAGACTGTGGACACTAGACCCTTCTCAGGTACGTGATGTGTGGATCTTTGCTCCCATGCTGTATTCACTCTCTTGATAATGTTTTTGACAAACAGAAGTTTGTAATATTGATGAAGTCAAGTTTATCTCTTTTTTCTTCACACCATTAAGACCAACTTGTACTGATATGGGACTGACCCCCCCGGAGCCCTGCAGGGCTCGTTGCTGCTGGGTGTTGGTTAGTGACTTTGCTGGACTTTTTTTGTGAAGTGCATTTGCCCGCAGTGTGAAGAGGCTGAGGTCACTGCTTAGAGGGCACAGACTTAGGCAGGTGCACAAGCACCCTGGGGTGACAGCTGTTTTCACAGGGGTCCCTCTGACTCTCTCTGTCCCTGATGTCTCTGCTAAACCCTCTGTCTCTGTGGCATCACACCCAGCTGTTAGGCTCCACTAATGAGCGGCTGACTGCTCCAGCGTTCCCGACAATTCCTGGGGGCAGACAATGCGCCACAGTCTGACCCAGTGAAATTTGGGCCTCTCTGCAGGAGTGGCTTTTGAGGCCAGTCTCTGAGGTTTGTTCTCAATTCTGGAGGAGTCTTTTCAGCTGTCTCATTTTTTGGTTTTCTCTGGTAAACTAGCTGGCCCTTGGTTTAGCTTATTGCTCTTGTGGAACTACCAGTGTTCTCTTTATTGTCCACCACCAAAATCGACTGTTTTTGAGAGCACCCTGATGCTTGAACTTCCCCCACATTCTGTTATAAATTAAGCCAGTTTTCTTTCTTTCCTCTGTTTTTCAAGAGCTGCCGCACTCTCTGCTCTTATGGCCTGCCTCTCCCTGTGGACAAACTCTGAGACACTGCTCCAGAGCTGGGGGCAGAGACAGTGGCTTACTTCTCTGAGTGACGCCCCGACTTCACAGAGCAAGGCTTTGGGTGGGGGCAGAAGCCTCTGGTCTCCTCAGCTTGCGGCTCCCAGCATGGCACCTCTGACCCATGAGGGAGCTGAGGCAAGCGCAGTTGGGGCCCCAGTGACTTGGCTTGCTCTGCCTGGGGTGGAGCCTCCCCCTGCGTGGAGACTAGGGGAAGGGAGCCACCGTCCTCTCAGCTGCACTCCGCCGATTCTGTTTGTGCAATGGGGGGCTAAGGGATGCTGGTGGCTGCCTCTCTTGGGGAGCCGCTGTACTCCTGGACTGGGAGCTGGGTGGGAGGGAGCCCCATTTTCCCGGCCCCACTCACCCAGAGTGGAGCTTCTGTTCAGGTGAGCTGGGGGGATGGTGGAGAGGGCCTGGGTCGCGGCTCAGGTGCCACAGACCCTCTCTTCTTCCCAAGGAGAAGTCCAGAAGCATTTCTTTTTAATTCTTAAAAAGATATAAAAATTATTATTATTATTACTTTTTTACCGATTATGGGTGTTTTGCTGGAGAGCAGGTTTGCAGAGTTCCTCATACCACCATTCTGGAAGTGGATCTCTTTCTTTCTTCCTTCCTTTCCTCCCTTTCTTCCTTCCTCTTTTTCTTCCCCTTTCTTTCTTTCTCTCTCACTCACTCTCTCTCTCTCTCTCTCTCGGGTTTTTGTTTTGTTAACCTATGGGTTAATAATAGAATATGCCAGATGTTAGAAATGATGTTCACATGTGGGATGTTATTAATAAGTGTATTAACTAATGTTGAAGACACTCCTCTCAACTCTAAGAAAATATGGTCAGAAAAATAAATTTTTCAGCACAGTGAACAGCTTCTTCAGTAAGGCTGACGGTTGCAAGTAAAAAGTTTCAAAGCAAATACATTTCCTGGTTCCTTTTTACAAGAAGTTATTGTCTACTGAATTCCTAACCCTTTTTGTTTAAGAAGATTCGATTTTTTTCCCCCATACAGAAAGATTTGCTGTTTTCCTTTCCTTTTGTAGACATTTATAATCCTTTGTCTTTTAGTAGTTTCAAAGTTTTGAAACAATGTTCAGATAATTTCAAAAATAAAAAGAAAAACAATGACTAAAATAAAAATTGTTGATGTTTTAAGTATTTTACCAGTTGGAATAAAGATACTTTGTCCAAATCCTATAGTGTTTGTCTTCATGGTGTTAAGATGAAAGGTTAAGGTTCACCTTCTTTCTGCTGTAAAAATAAAAGCTATTCAGACAGCTTTCTGGAATCTTAAGGACAATGCACAAATTTGTTTGCTTAATTAAACCTCCCTTGACACTTGGGGCAGAATAATCCTGCCCCAGTTCCTAGCCACACCCTCCCACTAGGTTCCTGCTCCTCCTGGATGACTGCAGAAGAATTGTGCCTGTCACTTACTAAAGCCGCGTCTGTGATCCCTGCTACAGCCCCTGGGCATCCTCTTTGGACCAGTGAGTTCGGTAATGTGCGTGTGGCACCAGATTCCCACCACCCACGTCCTCTTCTACGGTGACCGATTACACAGTTAGGACAGCCCTATGTCCTGACAATACGTTCTCCCTTCACGCTTAACCAAGTTGGAGATGTTCTGTTACTTCAACTATAGACAAGACGAGACTGATCTACAGGATTGAAATAATTCACCAATTCAACAAATGGGGGCTTCTTTTTTTGCTCCGTAAGAGTTTTTTTTTGCTTTGTAAGAGACGTGTTTGTACTTTCTGGCAGGTACTCTTGCTGGCAAACGCGTTGCTTGCCCTTCTGATTCAGAGTTGAGCCACCTGAGGGCCTGAGACAACCCAGGAGGTTTGGGAGAGAAGCCGAGGGCACAGTCTTAGAGGGCCTGGAGATGGAGAAATGTCCTCTGGGAGAGGGTGGGAACACGTGAGTGCGGGGGCTTTGAGAAGACGCTCCCTGCAGGAAGGCGGGCATCTGGCTGATGTGGATTAAGGCTACCCCAGCTAGAGAAGCCCAAGGTGACCTGGCCTACATGCCAAACTATATGACCCAGTGGACTTTTTTTATGGTATGAATTAGGACCGCCCCAGGGAGAGAAGCCCAGGGCATCCTCACCTGCATGCCGATCTATATGGCTAGATTCGTATCTAAAGTTATATGACCGCACAATAACCAGACCCCATCTGCACTGAAATCATTTAATGACTTTTTACATCATCTTTTCTTTTCTCCAGTAAAAATAAGTCACGTACCCATGCCTTATAAAATTAGCCCTAACCCTCAACTCGGGGCAGCAGCAGGAGCTCTGACTGCCCGTGGGTCCTGTCCCCACTCACCAGCTCTGCCTGCCCATGGGCCCTGTCCCCATGCCAGCGGGGGCAGCAGAAGCGGCGGCAGCAGAAGCTCTGACTGCCCATGGGTCCTGTCCCCATGCTATTCCACACTATTCTCTAAATAAAAGAGCACTACTGCCAGATCTTGAGAGTCTAAGAAATCTTTCTTTCGACTCCTGGGCTCACCGACCCCGCATCATGGCCACTCTGGGTTTAGCCTTCTCTGCCTCCCAGTTCTCCCCAGGTGCACCTGTCTGGACTCTGACTTTGCACCCAGTGCTGTCCCAGCAGGACGGCGGAGGAGCCTCGGTTCTGGCGGGAACCTGCGGCGCCACCTAGTGCCCAGCCGGCCCCGGAGACGGGAAAGCGCACCGCTTTCTCCCCGAGAGGAGCAAAGACGAGGGGCGGGGGGCCGGAAACCATGGTCTCAGCGCCCCGACAGCCCTGGGACAGGGAGGGCGTGACGATGATGAGGAAAACAAGCAGGGCAACAGCCTGAGCCCCCTCTGTAACTTTGACGTATACACTTAATTTCACAGGTACTCCTGTAAAATGTGCTTATTTGGTGCCTGTTTCCTATTTAGTTTCCTATTTAGTTAAATCTCTGGACCGCTTAGATAATGGTGTTTTGTTCTTATGATCTCGCTCCTGAACGTGGGAAGGCGAGAGTTGGTGAAACACTCCCATCACAGGATTTGTTCACTCCATATCCTGTTATTTTTTATTTTAATTCCCCTCCAGTTTTACTGAGCTCTAATGGACATCTAACATTGTATTAGTTTTAGGTGTACAACGCAATGATCTGACACATGTATGTACTGCAAAAGGATCACCACAATAAATCTAATTAATATCCATCACCTCACATAGGTACAATTTTTTTTTCTTGTGATGAGAGCTTTTTCAAGATGTACTCTGTTAGCAACTTTCAATATAGTCACCGTGCTGTACTTCACGTCCCCGGGACTTATTTATCGTATAACTGGAAGTTCATACCTTTTGCCGACCTTCACCTGTCACCCCCTCCTGCCTCCCCCACAACCAGCAATCGGGTCTGTTTCTGTGAGTCCCATGTCCCTTTCAAACGGGTTACAGATAAAGGCATCAGAAACCTGAAAAAGTAACAAGAGTTTTACTATCTTTCCCTTGAGGCTTTGGATATGTATTTTTTTTAAAGCCTTTTACTTAGAAATAATTATAAACTCACAAAAGTTAGCAAAAATAGTGCAGAGTCTGTGGATCCTTCACGCCAAGTTCCCCGGTGGGGACGTCTGGCACAGCGGTAGCGCAGTATCGAAGCCGGACGCTGACACTGGGGCCTCGCTGTTCACGAGAGCACGGGGGGGCGCCGGTTTTCACCACGGTTGAACCTGCGTCCATTTGTGTCGTGTGCTTGCTGGCGTGTGGGGGGGGGTGTGTGTGCAGTTCTTGCAAGTTTATCTCAGGTGCAGATTTGTGTAACCACCACCACAATCAAGATACAGGATCGCTCCATCACCACAGAACTCTCTCCTGCCTCCTCTTTTTATTCACGCCCCCCCACCCCTCCCCTGGAAACCCCTCATCTCTCCTCCTGTCTGAGGAGGGCTGACAACGGCGCCTGTGGGCCCGCGTGCCTACCTGGTGCTCAAGGAGAATCATCCGCCCGGACCAGGCTGGCCTTCTCGGCCCGAGATGCTGCGTACCTGAGAATGTCGGGGTCACACAATGAACGACTGCTGAGTGCATTCACAAGGGCCACTCTAGGATGACATTTCTTGGGGCCACTTGTAGCTCTAGGGTTGGAGCAGACTTCCAGGCTCTGTGAAACAAGGAGAAGAGCATCTGGGAGAAGTCCCCCTCTGAAGTCATGTTCCAAGCAAGGAGGAGCAATGAGAGAAATGAGGAAGAGTAGACGCCAGGGACTAGAAGGGAAAGAAGTTGGAAGGTGGTCACTGCGAGGACCACCAGGGACCCAGAGAGGGCAGTGATGTCGCTGGGGTTGTCGGGGCTGCTTTCTCAGGGGCAAGGCTCAGTTCTCCTGCCATCTCATTGGGTGGAGAGGCAGCAGCCAAGGGAACGGCCAAAATCCTGATTAGGGCCAAGGGACAAAAAGACGACAGGGTGGGGAAGGGAGGATACGAGGACTAGGTGTAATTTGGAATTTGCATTTCCTAGGCTGTAGGTCACTCAGTCACTCAATAAGCACCACTGAGTGCCCACTAAATGCACCACATAATCAGATGTACTGTGAAAGATGCAAAGGAATAGTGAGGGGTGGGTTTCGGTCTTCAAGCTGCCTCCAGGGTGGGTGGGGAGGCAACAGCCACCCACAAATTAAACCTGTGTGGAGGAGCCCTTGCCCTCTGGTTTCTAACCTGCTCTCATCTGAGCCTCCTTAAAATGTTTATCTAAACCGACCACAGCCTTCCCTTGTGTCTTGGAGCAAAGGTTGGAATCTGTTTCATTGAACATCCAGTCGAAGGCCCAGGACCTGGCCCCTCTCCCGCTGTTTGGCCTGGCTGCCCCTGGACATTCATTGCTGGCTCTCCTGTCCCTGGCCCCCTGTCAGCGGATCCTGGGCCTGGGCCAGCCTTGGGTGACCGAGCTCTGAGCAGAGTCGAGGCCGCTTAGGCCGGGGGGACAGTGGAAGAGTGGCTGGTCTGCTTCCTTCCATCTCAGGTCCCCCTGGACAGGAAGTTCCACAGCCCTTGGATCTGTTCCTGCCGAGGCTGTGAACAAATGACCACAGGCCTAGGGGCTTCACAGAGCACAGCCCATCTGCTTACAGGGCCAGGGCTGCAGGGGGCCCTGGGGAATTCTGTCTCCTCGCCCTTCTCAGCTTCGCAAGGCCACTGCCATTCCTTGGCTGTGGCTCCTTCCCCATCTTCGCAGCCAGCGTGTGCACCTTCGCTCCTCTCTGACCTCCTGCCTCCCTCTTACAAGCGACAATCCTTGCGATTATTTCGAACCTACCTGGACAATCCCGGAGACTTTCCCCACCTCAAGATCTTTCCTCTAATCGCATCTGCAAGATTCCTCGCTTGGCGTGAGAGGTAACTCATTCACAGGTTCTCAGGGTTAGGGAGTGGGCATTTGGGGGGAGGGGCATTATTCTGTGCACTGCATTCTACTGCCAGCTACTACAGCTCCACTGACCAGTCATGACTTTCATTCTTCCTCTCTCCCTTTCTCTTTTCAAATTTAGATTGTAACTTTTTTGACAAAGTAATACATTTTTATAGTTAAAAAGAAAGCACTGGGGTGAAAGGCAATGGCACCTGGGAACCCGCCAACCTGTGAGTAGTTACAGCTTTCCCTGGGCCTGCGCTGTGGCTGGGACACTTGGAGGCTCCGAGACTGCGACTCTGGAGGGAGGGAGGGAGGCAACCCCTGCCCGCCCTGGTGTTCCCCGTGGGTTCCCACAGGCTCTCGTCACTCAAAATCAACAAGAAAAACTCCAGAGAAAACATACAGAAGGGTTTACACTGAGAAACCCGGCTCCATTCTCCATTCCATGCCTCCCCATCTTCTTCAGGTGCCAGGGTTTGAATGTTTGTGTCTCTCGAAAACTTACCTGTTGAAATCCTAGGACCCGATGTGATGGTGTTAGGAGGTCAGGCCTTTGGGCTCCAGCCACCCTCATGGATGGGATTAGTGCCCAGATGAAAGAGACCCCAGAGAGCTCCCCAACCCTTCTGCCATGTGGGGACACAGCGAGAAGTCAGAAGTCTGTGACCCAGAAGAGAGCCCTCACTTGGCCATGTGGCCCCCTGATCTTGGACTTCCAGCCTCCAGAACTGTGAGCAATAAACTTCTGCTCTTTATAAGCCACCCAGTCTACAGTATTTTGTAATAGCAGCCTGAATGCACTAAGACGACAGGCAACGCATTTTATTAGTGTCTTGTGTCTCTTTCTAGGGTTTTTATGAATATATACGTTATAATATGTATACATATTTATTCCTCTCTTTTCTCATACAAAACTTAACATACTATATCCTATATACGTGTTGTTCTAAAGTGATATTCTTTTCTTAGCATCTCCTGAAGCACTTTCCCCGTCAGTACAAAGAATGTGCTCGTTCGCACGTTTCTTTTACGATCACCCACAGCTGCGGCGTGCGGCTGCGCCATAGTTGACTCAGAGCTGTGGCGCTCTCCTCTAGCTGGACCTCTAGCTTGTTTCCCGACTTGGCTGTTACACACAGGACGGCTGTGAATCACCGTGTGCATATGTTTCTCCCGTGGTTGTAGGTAGAGCTCTGGGATAAACCCCTAGAAGCAGCATCAGTGTGTCAAAGAGTAAAGGTGTTGGCAATCTTGCTAGATTCGTCCACAGTCCTCCAGGCTGCACTACTCTGCGTGCACGTGAGCCACCCAGGAGAGTCCCCCCAGACTCCCGAGAGGCAGTCGTCAGTCTCAGCTCTTTTAAACCAATCTGGTGGGTGAGTCTAGTACTTCAGTGAGTGCCATTTGCCTTAGGAATGGAGCTCTTTTCTGGGGCGGAGTTGACCAAGATGAACGGAGGCCAAGGCCACGTGCTTGCTCACCTGTGTGTGTCCCACACGCGTGGCCTGGAGTGTGGCCTTGCCCACTGTGCCTCCCCCCAAGAAGCAGGACACGGTGCTGAGCGTGAGGGGTTTATTATCCATCCCTGGGGGGTGATGGGCTTCTAGGTAAGAGTTAGTTGGGGGCAGGGGGCCCTTCACACAGGCCTGTAGGTTCCATTGTAGCTGAAAGGGGTGGGCATCAGGCAGTCCCCATCCTCCTCAGGGATCCAGCGCTGGACGTAGTTGGGGCCGTTGTCCCGAGGCCACACGATCACAGTGTCTCTGGATGCCAAGGATGGGTCCTCGGGGAAGAAGTTGAAGGGGCGGAGCAGGAAGCCCACGGAGTTTCCCGGTGTGGCTGTGTTGGGGATGTCCTCTGAGTGGGGGATGTGCAGGAAGCCCACTGTGACCCAGGCCACCAAGTCCTGGGGGAGAAAGGGGTGGACAGTGCTGAGAAGGCTGCGAGGGGAGGGGCGGGCAACCCCCTCAAGCCTCACTTTTAAGGAATGGGCAGAGCCGGTGACCACTGAGCTTGCTGTCCGTCCTGGGACTGGGCACAGATCCTGGCACCGGGCTCAGATGTGGTCTTGGGTTGGGGCTGGAGGAAAGTGGGCCAGTACCTCATTTTCAATGTTCTCGTTGTTGTGAAGAAACTTCTCAAAGACCACAGGCGGGTCCCAGGGGTCGTTCTGGTTATAGATGCTGCTGCTGCACAGCTCCGCCTCCCGGTACTTGGTCACTGCCAGGGGGTACCTGTCCGGGCAGAGAAGCCAGGGGGCTCTGGGCACTGGGGGGCCTCCCAGCCACTCCCAGGGAACATCTTCTGGGTCAATCATGAGGGAAAGTTACTACTTTCCCCAAATCGAGGTCATCTCTTGGGAGTCAGCCCAACTGACTGATGTCAACAGAGGCTCAGGGCTGAGCACAGGCTCTCCGTCTCCCTCCCTAAACACAGAGACACACGCCCAGAAACACACACACACGAATACGTGCCCAGATCCACGGCCACACATGGACACAGCATCACAGGCACACCGAGAGGAGCCTCCAGCCCTCCCCGGCCTCCCTCACCTGGCCCAGGTGACAGCCCGCTCCTCATGCCAGCCCGGGGGCAGCACTTGGTGGGCCATGGAGTGGATCTGCAGTCTGTAGCTGCGCCTGTGGCCCCAGCGGTTCTCCTTGGGGCTGGTAAAGAGCAGGTACTCCGGCAGAGTCCGTCCAAAGCGGAAGGCCGCCTGGCGCTCCCGCGAGTACCTCGTCTGCTCTAGAGTCGGCTGGACCAGGCGGTGTCTCGGGCTCCAGGGGTTGGTGATGTTTTCTAGCTTCATCCGCAGGGTCTGGAAGCTATTCTTGGTGCCTGCAGGTGTGCAGGGAGAAGCAGAATGAGAATCGAGCCCCCAGGATGGACACGTCCTTATTCTGCCCTGAGACCTCCATCCCAGACGACATCCAACAGCAAACTCTCAGGAGTGAAGAGGACATTGTGGGCACACACTGAGCTGTGGGGTGAAGGGAAGGGAAGAAAGCAAAAGGCAACAGAAGAACTGGAAGACAACTCGGAGTGAGTCATGGCAGCTCTGGTGATGCCCTTGTGGCTCTGGGCGGCTCCCGCTGAGAGCTCTAAGCCTGTTGGCTGCCGCTGCGGCTGCAGCCTAGGGAAGAGGCAGCTCGGCGGTCCCCAAGCGCAGAGCCTTCATCCGGTGCCCTCTGTGCCTGGGGCATGAATGGGACTGAGCGAGGAGAAGCTGCCCATCTGGTCCCGGGGGCCTGTTGTGACGTACCACTTGATGTCACGCCAAATCCTATCGTCACGCCTGTGCCATATCTCGTGGTGATGTCATTAATTCAAGTGACACAATGAGTCTTCCTGGACCACACTGCCTCCACCTCAGAGTGTCAGGCAGAGACATTTCTTACACTCCTGGGCGTTGTCCCCTCCCTGCCCCCATGTGCAGCTTTCTACCCAATCTACCCCTCCAGGGGTCAACGCAGCCCCAGGGCAAGGACAGGGTTGACACTGCCCCATTCAGGGCAAGGCTTGGGCGCCATTCACTTTCACCATTTTTCAGGGGCACGCAGATCCCTAGCCCTGCAGGTTTCACGGAAGCAGGCTGGGCCAATTCTCCTGACTTGATGCCTCAGGGGAGCAGCACCACATCTGTGAGTAATTGCTGGGAGGCGGATGTTTGGCTGGGAGGCGTGTGAGCCCTCGTCCTACCTGCCACATCCAGGTCCACGCGGTAATGCACCAAGTGAGTGTGCATGTTGCCAAGCAGGTGCGTGTGCAGGCGGGTCCCGTGGCGCAGCCCCTCGGGGGTGTAGAAGGTGGCGTGGACGTAGCCGGTGGCGTGCATCTTGGCCTCCATCACTCCGTTGGGGTAGAAGATGAAGTCCCAGATATAGTCATAATTATAGACTGTTGAAGTCGTTCGCAGCACCAGCACCTGGCCCTGGAGCCCTGCGTAGAAGTTGAAGCCACCGTTGAAGTTGGAATCGAAGTGCCGCCGAAGGGGCACCCCCGTGGGCATCTCAAAGAGACAGAGGGCTCGGGGGTAGTGGATGGGGTCATCAGCATCGTAGTGGTGCAGGGCATCCAGGAAGGTGGCCGTCTCTGGGCAGTCGATGCCAGGGGCTAACTCGTGACTGACGCTCCCCAAGCCCCAGCCCACGTCAGTGTACTTGGTCTGCATGCCCGCGGGTGTGTGTCCTCCGTAGAGCGCGGCTGCCTCTTGCACGCTCACCTCATAGGCTACACGCTCCCCCCCAAAGTGCACGTTCAGGACCTGCAGCCCCGAGGAGGAGCGCAGCCTGAAGGCGAAGCTCCAGCCCCCATAGAGCACAGTGTTGCCCTCCAGCCTGTAGCGAGGGCCTTGGGGCTGGACCAGGCGGGGGCCGTGCACAGTGTTGGGGGTGGGGAAGTCCCCATGTGGCTTGTAGGAGGAGAAGAGGGGTGGCTCCTCTATGTTCTCTCCCCTCTTGCCCTTGGGAAGTGGGTCCTCTAGGACCGCCACAGCCACCTCTCCATCATTATACTTCTGAGCCAGTTCTTCTGGGCTCTGATAGAACTTCCCGTTGTACCAGACCTGCTCCACTGTCCAGTCTTGGGCATTTGTGCTTCCATGATCCACGAGGAGCTCCAGCCCAGTGGGGTGCAAGAAGTAGCCTTCTACATAGCGCTGTAAGATAAACCAAGTGCGGCGCTGGCCAGAGGCCAGGCCACGGGGAGCCACGTCTGTGAAAGTCAGGCATCGGGTGTGGCAGTCTTTGAACGAGAAGCCTGTGGTATCCAGGAAAAATTGGTGCAGTGGTTTGGTGAGCTCCCGCAGGGCGTGGCTCAGGAGGACATACTCCACCGCAGAGATGGGCCTGGAGGCCCAGGAGGCCGGGTGTCCACGCTTGGAGGGCAGTTTGCGCATGTAGTAGGGCTCTGGGAGGGGCCCCACAGCAAACTCGGTGATGTTGGGATGCTCTTGGGCTCCAAAGAAGATGACGGCACGGGCCTCCCTAGCTGGACGCCTTTCACCTTTATCCAGAAATTTCAGCACCCGTTGCTTCTTGGGCAGCAGCATCTCAATGAGGAAGACGGAGTTCTTGGCTATGGTCAACACTCTGGAGGGCTCCAGCCTCAGCTCTTTCTGGGACCAGAGGAAGCTGCGCACGGCCTTCAGCTCTTGCGCGCTCAGGTCTGCGAACACATCGCCCCTGCCGCGCAGGGTCCATGGCGAGCGCTCTGCCGCGGCCACCATCTGCAGTGCCAGGATGGCAGCAGCGGCCCAGCTGAGGGCCAGGGTCGCTCGCCCCATGGCTCTGGAAGGCAGTAGAAGAGATGCACTTAGTTGTTTTATGGGAGGAAATGGGTTTCCACCAGGCGGGGGCCTTGGACTGCCTTGTCCTTTGGCCTCAGGTTTTCCTACAGACTCCGGTCCTCCCCAGCCCCCACCCCAGCTAGAGGCAGCGCTCGGTGGCTGCTGGGGCCCCAGGCAGTTCCCAGCGCAGTTCAGGGCTGTGCTTGCCATTGATTCTTGTTCTGCTCTCTCCTCACCTGTCTGCAAACCTCTCATCATCCTGCGGATTTTCTTACCCACGTGAACTGTTTTTCCCATTTCCTGTGCCTTTCCTCAGCGGGCAGAACCGCGGGCTCCTATCTCTCCACCTTCAGGTCCTTGTTCAGTGACTCCCGGCCCCTGCAAACGCCTCAGTGCTGACTGTGTCGTGGGTACTGACAGCAAAACTGCATTTTTGATCTAACACACGTTTCTATGTAGAACAATTTGATATTTAGTGTAGAAGTTCAAAGAGTCTGCTCTGGAGCCTGGCTGCCCGGGTCCAAGGCCTAGTCCGCCTAGTGCAAGTGCCTGGGTCCACCGGTAGGACCAGCTGTGTGAGCTTGGGCAGGTGGCTTAAACTCTCTGGGCCTCCATTTCCTCAACCGTACAGTGGAAATAACCACAGTACTTCCCTCCTGGGTTGTTGCAAGAAATCAGTAGGACAAGGAAAAAGAGTTGAGAACAAACGCCTACCTTCTAGGAAGCACTCAAGAACCGCTAGCTAATCTTTTTAAAGTCAACCATGCAGATATGGTCTGTGATACCAGCACATTTAAAATTTTAAGCAACGTGGAGAGAGTCAACTGTGATGAGGCTGTAGACCCGTGGTTCTGAGGGTGAGGAGGGGAGCCTCCGGCCCCCTGGTGGGGCACCCGGGCCTTGGTAGTGTGACCGTCCAGGGTGACTAGGAGGGCATCTCACAGGGGGATCATCCCAGGTGGTGATTCAGGGAGACGCCCTATCCCCTTCCATTTTGGGGGAGGGTGTGGTCAGGTCTTCACCTCGTTACCCCATCCCCCAGGGCTGCCAGGTCAATCTCCTCTGGTGGCCTCCTCTTGTCCCCACGGCCCTGGTAGGACGGCCCGGAAGCACAGGATCTTGTGCTCTCCAGCCTGAAGGGAGGGGCTGCTGGGGAATCCCAAGCCAGCAGAAGGATATGGGGTGAGCTCTTGTGCTACTACTAAATTTTGGTCAGGGCTCTTGTTTTTTTAATAGAGTTTACTTTTTACAGCAGTTGTAGGTTCATAGCAAAATTGAGAGGAAGGTACAGAGAGTTCCCATGTACCCACTGTCCCCACACATGTGCCCCTTCCCCACTATCACCACCCCCCATGGAGTGGGACATTCGTTATGGTCAATGAACCTACACCGAGATGCACTAATCACCCAGAGTGCATAGGTGACGTGAGGGTGACGTGTTGTATGTTCTCAGGGTTTTGAAAAATGTGTGACAACAGGTACCCACCATTACAGAATCAGACAGAGCAGTGTCACTGCCCTAAAGACCCTTCGTGCTCCGCCTAGTCATCCCTCCCTCCCCCTTAAACCGGACAACCAGTGGTCGTTTTACTGTCTCCTTTTCCGGAATGTCATACGGCTGGACTCATAGAGTAGGTAGCTTTTTCAGACTGGCTTCTTTCACTCAGTAATATGCATTTATGTTCCTCCATGCCTTCTCATGGCCAGGCCCCCTTTTTATAGCCTCTTACCCCAAATCTCTTTCTGCTCTGCTAAGGAGGGAGATGTGGGAGAGACCTGTGATCCTTTACCCTGAACTCGGCTATTCTTTTAATCTTTACCTTCGCCAGTACGATCCTCCGTTCCAACGTCCAAGTGGGCAGCCGGGGAGGCAGATGACGGCAAGGAAGCCTTAGAAGGAGAGCTTGGAGCTAGGGAGACCTCGGTGCTGGGAGCTGTGAAACATGCCCTGTCCTGGGCCCTGCTCATCTCTAGCACCAAGCACAGCATCACCTCCTCTCTGCGTTTCCCATCTTGCCCCTGGGCAGTTTATGCTGGAGAGCGCCCTGGAGCGACTCCCTCTGGGCTTTGCCCCTCACTTTCCGACCCCCCTCTCTTGAGTCTTTGTTTCTCCTGCCCCCTCACTCCATGCCTATTCCCCTGCTGCCCTCCCCCTCCTGGCCAGCCCACTCCCCTCTCCCTGAATACCCCATCAGAAGTACATACCTGTGCCAGGGCTCGTCTCTGCTGCCAGCCTTTGTCTCTGACTCCTTCTGGAGCTTTATGCCTCTATCAGACCCCGCCCTGGAGGGAGGGCCAGGGTGAGGCATGGGCTGACCAAAAGCGGGACCTGTGGCTCGGGGCTTCCACTGTGGGCAGGGCAGGGGCCTGACGGAGTGTGTGGGGCACCGGCTGCTGCAGCCTGGAGCGCTCCTGTTACCCTTCAAGGGCCCAAGTTGGAAACTCCCCAGTCCTTCACCACTTCAGCGGTCAGGGCTACTTCTGTTTGCTCCAACATACACACGCCCTATATCTGTTTCCCTGTCGTTCCTCCTGCCAAAGTGGCGCCTTCCACAGAAGTTGTCTGAGGCATTCTGTCTTAGCTGTGCAATGCCATAATCTGTTAAAGTGGGTGGTGAGTTTCAGAGGCCAGAGATAAGGAAAAGGGGAAGTCAAGTAGCCTCACCTGCAACAGATATACGGCCCAAGACAGAGGCTGGTAGAGACTGACACCAACGCCAAAAATGGAGAATTTGACCCATATGTAGAATAGGGAACCAGAGACAGAATAGCTTGGGAGAGAGAAGTGACTGTGTTGAGACTGTAGAAGCAGCCATATTAGCCATCTCTGAGACCCTGACAGGATTCAGAAAGGAGGGGGGAGTTGGCTGGGGAGAAAATTGGTCAGGATGGCTAGGGTGATGGTCCAGAGAGAAGAGAGGGCAAGAAAAGCCGGGGGTGGGGGTGGTACCTGTGTGGGGACCGGACATGAGTCTTAGACGGCAAGGGAGGGAGTTCCTGGTCAGAGGGAAAGAACAGAGTCAAGAATAGTGAGGCTTGGAAGAACCAACAGATCGTTACCCACCAATGGCCAAGTCTTGATGCCTTATTCTTTTGTTATTATATGACCTTGTACTTCTCATCATTTTCTTCTGGCTGTTTGCATTCCAAGTCATTTCAGTATTTATTGGCAGCTAGATGAAAGAAGGAGGAAACAATTAGTCAACCTGGTACTCCTTTGCAATTCCAGAAGGCCTTTGCTGTCTCCAAGGAAGGGGATTAGCTTTGAGTGCTCAAATGATGATGGATAGGATGACTTCACTTACATTTCCCCCCTCAGGGGTCTGAAGGATTGAGAGTTGGTTCCTCTCAGTAACAGGCTCACCAACTCCGTGGAGACTTGAGATCCGGATCTGAAGAGAGTCCTAGGAATGACTTGACATTGAGAAGTGCAGTCTGTTTCTGTTCCGCAAAGAACATTGTAACCAAGTTACTGAAGTGAGGACAGCTCGAGCAAAGATACTTGTAGAGATTGAAAGAGAAAGGGACCACACGCAAAAGAATGAAGCTGGACCCTTAGCTCACACCATGCACAAGAATTAACTCAAAATGATCAAAGACCTAAATGTAAAAGCCAAAAATATAAAACTCTTATAAGAAAACATAGGAGTAAATCTTCGTGATCTCGGGTTTAGCAAGGGACTCTTAGCTATGACGCCAAAGCACAAACAACTGAATTAAAAATAGATAAATTAGACTTCATCAAAATTATAAACTCTTCTACTTCAAAGGACACCATCAAGAAAGTGAAAAGACAACTCATAGAACAGGAGAAAATATTTGCAGATCATATATCTGACAGTGGAATTGTCTGTAGAATATACAAAAACTCTTGCAACTCAATAATGAAAAGACAACTCAATTAAAAGATGGGCAAAGGATCTGAGAAGACATTTCTCCCAAGAAGATAAACATATGGCCAATCAGTGCATGAAAGTTGTGGAGATGGAGAGCTGGAGGTCATGGGAATGTACATCACCAGATGACCGAACTGGCGAGACGCTGTCCGTGCACACCGTGGGTGCTGTGCAGCTGGTGGACACAAAGGAGCGGATGTCCACACAGCAGCTCACTGCAGTGGGTCTTAAGAACGAAGGAAGAAGCAGGATGAACGGTAGAGCTCAATGCCAAACACATTAACACACATGCACGCAAAGCAACCTGACACATTTCCAAGGACAGATAGAAACAAAAGGATAGACGTGAATGCATTAGAATGAGAAGAGTGGGAGTGGAAACACACACACACATAATGTACACGCACATACATTCTCACACACGCATATATATGAACACATATGCACACGTGTACACACATATGTGCATGCACATGTATACACATACACATGTACTATGTACATATAGACATATAGATATGTATATGTTTATACATACATGCATAAGAAAGACAAGAGAGAGGCTCTGTATGCCTAATGATGATAATGTCCATGCGCTGAGGTACATGCTTAACTCAATTCTGCAATGGATGCCTAAATAGATAAAAGAAAGGCTGAGGGGCTGCAGGTTATCATCCCAGGAGAGAGGACCTGGGGAGCCGGAACCACTGCTGGTCTCACCCCCGGGGCATGAAGGAGCGTGAGCAGGAGGAGCGGTTTTGCGTGCAGGCAGGGAGGAGGGGCGTGCATGGACGGGTTCCACTTTTTATTTGAGGGAGTATGTCAAAGGTACATGGAAAGAGCAATAATGGTAGAAGGCAGCATAGAATAAGTGCGACATGACTTGTGCCCAAGCGCAGTCCTGCAGAGCGCGGAAGGAGATGCCCCTCAGGCCCGCCGGCCTCTCCAGGCCTGGGATGTGTCTCCTCCCCATTGGATTCCCAGGGCGGCCACAACACAGCCCCACAAACTAGGGCTCTTCAAACAACAGAAACTATTCTCTCACTGTGCTGGAGGCTGCAGGCCTGAGATCAAGGTGCTGGCAGGGCCGCACTCCCTCTGACGGCTCCAGGGAAGGGTCCTTCTTTGCCCCTTCCAGCTCCCAGGGTTTCTGGCAATCCTTGGCGCCCCTTGGTTCCTTGGCTTGTAGATGCATCACTCCAGTCTTGCCCCCATCATCACATGGTGTTCTCCCCTATGTGTCTGTTTTTCTATGTGTCCCTTCTCTTCTTCTAAGGACACCAGTCACTAGATTAAGTCATACTCCTATACGACTTCATTTTAACTAGTTACATCTGCAATGACCTTTTGCCAAATAAGGGCACATTCAGAGGTTCCAGGAAGGATGTGTATTTTGGAGGGAGGATGCTATGAAACCCAGCACACCCCCTTCACATGCCCCACCTTGCAGATGCCCGGCCCATGGCGGGGGAGTGAATTCAGCCCTGTGCTCTGGGCTGCTGGCGCCCTGAGGGCTACAGAGAAGAGCCGGAGTGGGGTAGTGGGAGTGTGCCAGGGACTTGGGAGGAAGAGGACGCTCTGGGCAGGGGACAGGCAGGAGCAGAGCCATGCAGCCAAGATGGGTGCTGTGTTCCCAGGACTTTCAGGAGGTTGGGTGTCCTAGGTGGAGTCGGGGACTGTCCGGAGGAAGGCGGAGGTGGAGGAGATGTCTGTGAGGAAGTGGATTCAGCGAGGAATCCCCTTGTGCACTTGTGTAGAAACGTGGAGTGGAGAGAAGGGACTTGAGGAATGCCAAGGAGAAGCCCCTGAGAATGACCCAAAGGAAGCTGCGACGAATGCAGCCCTGAGGCAGCCATGCTGGGTGAAGCCATTGTCTTGGACTCCAGTGGAGGGCATCGAGATGTGACGCACTGGAATTTGGACTCTAGCCTGGCAGCTGCTCTTTCCCCTAGCTCACCACACTCCGTGTCTGCTTCGCCATCGTAGGTGACCTTGATGTCTGAGGTGCGGTTTCTCCCTTCTTGAGGTTAATGATTGGTGACTGTTACAGAAAGACTCAGGCAAAGATTGTGTCCTTTAAGTTCTGGGCTGCCTGCCTCTGTTAAAGGGGCAGAACCGATGGCCTTGGGGAAGAAGATGTGTAGAGGACAGGACATCCAGTCTTGGGGAGGGACAATGTGCCACGTGAAGATGGAGTCAGTGTCTGGGGTTAGTTGGCCAGAGATCACAGCTCACAGCTTTCCCATTGCTAAATTCGGATATTTTGTTTTCAGAAAGTCATAACATAACAGAGATAATGGAGATAATCTAGAGAGTGGGATTGTTTCTATAGAAACATGAGAAAGAAAGGGTCCCAGAGTTGCCTGGACTAGGTCCCACTAGGGGGCCAGTGAAGTCACTAGATTAGATCTCTAGGCTAATGAAGCCAACAGCCCAGGTTTCATGTCTGATTGGGGAAGACTAGTTTGCAAAGGGAAACCTACCATTTTCTAAATGCAGGGCAGGTGGTCATAAGGGGCCCTGGCACTACTGATGTTTTGAGCCCGATAAGTCTTTGTTAGGGGTCTGTCGCTTTGTGCAGTGTAGGATGTTTAGTAGCAACCTTGGCCTCTACTCACTAGATGCCAGGAGCACCCCACACCTCCCACCCCAGGTGTGACAACTAACGATATCTTCAGACACTGCCAAATATCTCCTGCGTGACAAAATTGCCCTTGTGTTGAGAATCACTGGTCGGTATTGAAACCCTTCACGATTCGTCCGTGGAACCTGCAGTAGCTCCACACTCCCTGACTTCACCTGGAATCTCTCTCATCTGTGCACCATGATTTTGCAGGAACACAAATCCGACCGCAGTCCCTCCTGTTTGTTGGGTTCCTGCTGCCCAGTGCATAACGTTTGAACTATTTTATTGTCAGTAGACACCTATACAGCCCAGCCCCACCTTCCTTTTGTTCTGGGTACACTCCTTACCTCGAACTCACCACCCCCCCACCTGCCTTGCTCCAGCCAGTCTGAACCTGGGCTTCCTTGTAGCTGTCTTTTCCTCTTGGTTTCAGGGAACTTGTCCCTCCTCCCTTCTTGCCTTCTCACACTGATTTGTAACTCTGTGTACACAAGTCTGTCTCTTCTACCGCTCCCTCGAGATCTGGAACTGTGTCTTAATTCCTTCGAATATACAGAGGCCAATACAGCACTGGTGTACAGTGGGTGCCTGTGTTTTGTTCTCAGAGTGAATGAATGTACAGATCGTGTGGACAAGGGGGATGGAAGAGGTGTTAGGAATCCACACTTCAGAAAAGTTTTGATTAATTGCTGGGTGGCGTTCTAAGAAAAAAAATGCTCAGTGGTGAGGTTTCAACCAGGTTACTGTTTTTTTCCAGCTTTACTGAGATATACTTGACATGTAACCTTGTGTAAGTGTAAGGTGTAGATTGTGTTGATTTGATACACTTATCTGTTGCAGTATGATCACCACTGTAGCATCAGCTGACACCTTCATCATGTCACATAATTACCATTTCTTTTTTGTGGTGAGAACATTTAAGATCTACTCTCTCAGCAACATGCACGTGTATAGCAGAGGATTGTCATCTATCATTATAATGCTGTGCCTTAGATCCCAAACTTGCTCCTCTTATAACTGGAAGTTTCTACTCTTTGACCAACATCTCCCCATGTCCCCCACCCCTAGGCCCTGGGAGCCATGATTCTGCTCTCTGCTTCTACAAGGTTGGCTTTTCTAGATTGCTTATGTAAGTGAGATCATCCAGTGTCCCACATCTTCTTTATCCATTCCCCTATTGTTGGACACTTAGGTTGTTTCTGTGTCTTGGCTATTGTGACTAATCCTGCGATGAACATGGGAGCACAGATATCTCTTCAAGATTCCATTTTCATTTCCTTTGGAAATATACTCAGAAGTGGGATTGCTGGATCATATGGTAGTTCTATTTTTGATTTTTTTTTGAGGAAGCTCTATTTTGTTTTCTACAGTGGCTGTACAATTTACATTCCCACCAACAGTGCACAAGGGTTCCCTTTTCTCCACATCCTCACCAGCATGTGTTATCTCTTGTCTTGTTGATGAGAGCTACTCTAACAGGTATGAGGTGATATCTCAGTGTAGTTTTGATTTGCATTTTTGACGACTAGTCATGTTGAGCACCTTTTCATGTACCTGTCGGCCATGTGTATGTCTTCTTTGGAAAAATGTTTGCTCAGTTCCTCTGTCCTTTTTTTTATTTCGGTGAGGAATAATGTCCCTGGGCTAACATCTGTGCCAATCTTCCTCTATTTGTATGTGGAACACCGCCATAGCGTGGCTTGATGTGCAGTGTGTAGGTCCACACCCAGGGATCTGAACTGGCAAACCCTGGGACGCCGAAGTGAAGCTTGCAAACTTAACCACCATGCCACTGAGCTGGGCCCCCTCTCTCCATTTTTAAATCAGATTCTTTTTGTTATTGAGCCTTATGAGTTCTTTATACATTTTGGTTATTAACCTTTTATCAGATCTACGAATCGCAAATATTTTCTTTCATCCCGTAGATTGCCTTTTCATTTTGTTCGCTGTTTCTTTTGCGGTGCAGAAGCTTTTGAGTATGATATAGTCCTTCAACCATGTTGCTAGTAAGATGGCCACATAGATGGGGTATGGGGTGTTTACCCGGAGGAAGAGTCTTTAGACCACATCGCAGGCCCTCAGGGCAAGGAGAGCCAAGAGTGGTGTGAGTCAGCTTGGGCTTCAAGGCTGTGCAACCTGCGCTGTCTCCCAGGGCCCCGCACTCAGGAGGGCCCTGTACTTGGTTTAATGCTCTACTGTCACTGCCTTGAAATCCTTAACTTTTGAACAAGGATCCCCACATTTTCATTTTCTACTGGACTCTGCAGTTTATGGCGCTGGTCCTGGCTTAGAAGGCCGAGGTTTAAACCTGGGTGTAGACGGCCAAGGAGGGCAGGGCAGTGAGACGGGTGGAGGGCAGTCAGGCTAGCCAGGTGCGGGCAATGAACGCAGATGAACAGGGTTGATAAGATTCAGGGGTGAGGCTCGATTGCAGAGGGACCCAGGCCAGAGATCAGGAACAGAGGCTCCAGGCAGATTGGCGGCAGCAGCAAAAACATCACAGGTAATTGAGCCCGACGTCTCGGATGCCTGATTCTGACCTTTACCCTAGCCAGCTCCTTGCCCTCACTCTTCCGGTTCGCTCTTTCAGCCCATTCCCCCTGCTCAACTCCCCACTGGCTGAAGGCAGACGTGCTGGACAGAGCTTATTTCTCTGAAAGCAAACGCCTAAAGGCCACGTTACAGCACCTGGGTCTGGAGGGAGGCTGCGGGCTGACAGAGCCAGAAGGAAGATGCCACTCTGAGCAGGCAGACATGCACTGGAAGGCAGGCTGAGTGGGGAGCCCAGGGCTACTAGAAAATCCACACTCCGGGCTGCAGCCCACACTGCGAAACGCAGGAGCGCTGACAGGCTCCACAGCCACGTAAGCTGCGCCCGCCCTGCTGCTTCTCCTCCAGCTCAGGGACTTCCTATTTATCGATTCATTTTCTGCTAAAGGCTGTGGGATTTTGTAAGTAGCAAGAAAAAGCACGCATATGTTATCATACATCATCCACAGCAGTAGAGGGATGGACGAGGACCAGACAAGAAGCTCAGATGAACAGCCAGACTGACAATCAAGATCTTCAGGTCGGGGCGGGGCTGGACTTCTGGAACATACTGAGATGAGGCTAGGCGAGCCCTGGGTCTGCAGGATCGGCACCCACACCCCGAATGTCAGCTTCCATCCTCGTCCTCTGTTTCATTTGCTCCCCACTAGGATTTGGCACAGTCCTGTTCTACCAGTTCCTGCCTGTGTGAGCTGTGCCAAGGGGAAGCAAGGGGAGGGTTTGTGCTGTGCGTTCTTGTTAAAGGGAGGTAGGCCTTGCGGGCAGGGAACCTAAGGGAGGTGACACTTAGGGGATAAACAGAGCCCACGGGGTCAGCTCTTCTCTACAGTTAGGAGGGTCCCTTTCGCATCAGTGTGGGAGGTTCTGGGCTTTCCTAAGGAGTGGATACCCACCACCACGCCCACCACCCACGGAGGCCTGGGCACCACTGTGTCAGGGGCTCTGTGCGCACGGCCTTGCTTCGTCCTAGAGATGATTCTGCAAGTAGGCATTGTCCCCACAGCTGCACAGCTGGGCAGTGGCAGAGCCAGGAGTGGGTCTCTCTGGCTCCCAAACCTGCAGCCACCCCTGAAGGACATTGCTTCCCTGTGACAAGGTGGTGTCAAGACCTGTAAGGGGCATGTGAGCACCTTCCTCTACAAATGAGTGGTGTTCTGAGCCCTCTTCATCCGTGTGGGCAGCGCTGCCAAGGCTGTTTCTAGGAAGGGACTTTTGTGTCTATGCTAAGATGCATAAGCGTGGGAGCAAAAAGACCCACTGTACTGGTAAGTGTGCCCACACATTTACTGACACATAGTTTAAAAAATCTTCAAACAAATATTATATCTTGACTGTATCTTTGACCATCTCAATGGCATTATAACTTATCCTGGGGGGAGGGCCCAAGTCTGAAAAATTAGCTTTTTGCGATAAGGATTAGACACTTTTGCACCTAAATGGTACTTACTTTCTGATTGTAAGCTATTGGAATTTGTCCAGGATAAACCCAACTTCCATGCATGGCAGGCCTCCTTTAAAGTTCCCGGTCCCCATTCTGGGCGAGGGTCCCTGGCAAAGCAGGCAGCAGAAGGGCCCCCACCAGTGGGGGTTTAATGGCGCACCAGGAGGAGAGCCTGGCGGTTCTGCACATGAGAAGCGTCCTCACTCAGGCGAGCCTGCGGGAGTTCCACCAGGCTCCCCTGGGGACGACGCTGACTTTCCAGTTCAGGAGCAGAACAGCCTTGCCCAAAGTGGGCGTTCAGGTTTGTCAGCAGGCTGCCTGTGCTTTGGACACAATTCAAGGCTTCTCTCCAATTGTAGGAGCTGATGAGCCAGTGTTTTTCGTAGGCCTCCGTGGCTTGGAGATTCGCCAGCACTCAGGATAGAAAAGGCTCCTCTGCCGTGGGGCTCTGACACCTGCCCAAAGAAGCAAAGTCCTGGGGCCGGCCCTGTGGCCTACTGGTTAAGTTTGGTGTGCTCTGCTTTGGCAGCTCGAGTTTGGTTCCCGAGTGCAGAGCTGCACCACTTGTTGGTGGCCATGCTGTGGCAGCATCCCACATACAAAGAAGAGGAAGACTGGCACAGATGTTAGCTCAGGGCAAATCTTCCTCAAGCAACAAGAGGAAGGTTGGCAACAGATGTTAGCTCAGGGCATATCTTCCTCAGCAAAAAAAAAAGAAGCAGCAAGGTGTTTGTTCTTTGGTCTTGGTCTTGCTGCACCTCTTGCTCAGGAGGCTGCCTAATTTCACCTGTGAGTCCCTGTGCCAAGAATTTCTCCCGAGTTTCTCTGGTCATGGGGTCTTTCTGTTACTCAGGGAATGGGCCATGATCTTTATTTTTCTTGGGTTTGCCCCTAGGGCTATCTGTCACTGACACAGCACAGGATGCTCAGAGCATCTTCCCGTTCCAGCGGCGTGAGCTCCATGATGCTCCCAGGCCTCATGAGAGACTGTCCAACTGCTTGCTTTGTCCTTGAGAGTCCTTCTCTGCGTCCGAGTTCTTTAGGGCTTTGGTTTCTAAGTGAGGCTGCCACAGCCTGGAAATCCCTCTCTGGATTTCATCGACTGGGAAAAAAGTGACTGAAGGACATCATGCAGATCCTAATGACATCATCTGTGGAAGATTCATGGAGCCCCCAAAGCTTCCTGGCCTGGACCAGGCCCACAGTGGGCACTCTCCCTTGTGGCTGCATGTTGGGTAACCTGGGTAGTGCTCATAGCTGTTGGTTCCCTGGGGTCCCACCGCAGTTCTGACTTAGTTGGTCTGGAGTGGGGCTTGGGCTTCCAGGTTTTTAAAAGCTCCCTGAGGTGGTTCTAAAATGCAGCCAAGACTGAGAACCATTTGTGTAGCAGCTCTGTGGATATAAGAGAGCTCACGCACAGGCACTGTGTGCATGGAGAAATCTGCTTTGTTTTTTAGGTCTAACAGCAGCTTCTCATCAAGTTCAAGTCTTTATCATTAAAATGCTTGATTCTAATAAACAGAATTCTCCACTTGCTACTTCTGGTGATGGGGCAGCCTGGTAAGAACCATGATGAGTACCCAGCCTGACACCAACCAAAGAGCCCGCTGCCACCTTCACAAAGAATGGAGGGCCCAGGTGAAAGGGCCTGATGGGGAGCCAGGAGGAGGGACCGTGAGAGCAGGCAGACCTCAATGTAATCTCCATCCCTCCTTCTTACACTGGCAAGGCCAGGGCTTCTGCTTTGAGTTAAAAGTCTTCATCTACGGGATTCGGAGCACATTTTCTGCCTCTGAGGGCTGACTATGCTAATGCTGAGGAATCCTTGGCTTACCTGGGAAGGCAAAGTCAGCTGGGATGTTAGGACTGGCAAAGGATCAACATGACCCAGCAGACTAGAGCCTTGGGGACCCTCTCAATCGGCAGGTCCAGGACTTTTCTTTAACGTGGCTTTCCCCTGGCTCCATCTTGGTCACCCTGTGAGCCTATAGAAAACTAGGCTAGGTCTGTTTAGCTGATCAAGAAACCTAATTAGGGGCCAGACCCATGGCTGAGTGGTTAAGTTTGCATGCTCCACTTTGGTGGCCCAGGGTTTCACCGGTTCGGATCGTGGGCGCTGACATAGCACCATTCATCAGATCATGCTGAGGTGGCATCCCACATCCCACAACTAGGAGGACCCACAACTAAAATATACAACTACGTAGTGGGGCACTTTGGGGAGAAAAAGGAAAAATAAAATCTTTAAAAAAAAGAGACCTAATTATTTGTTTTTCCATTTCTGGGGAAAAATGTGCATCATGGGTCCATGTGTGTGCCTATCAGTAGTAGAAGGAGTCATATGCAAATATTAACATGGTTGTCTCTGGGGTGTGAAATATGAGTGTTACCAAACCCAAATACAAGTTCATTTACCTGCCACATAGTAGGGCCAACAAGGAAAAGACTGGTGTGGCAAGGAAAGAGGCTCACTATTACTGAAAGGCAGTCAGACGAGCAGATGGGAGTTAGAACTCAGATCCACCTCCTCGAAGGGAAAATGGTAGGGGTTTTCATCTGGGGTTTTAAGTAGGGGAGGGGCAGCATGTGCTGGGGTTTTAGGCAGAGGAGGGGGAGCATATGCTTGTGCTGGTTGGCACCTTTCCACCAACCTGTCTTGGCCTTGAAGACTGAATTTCTTTTCCCTTGACTGTTTGGACTTTTCTAGTTAGTTTTCATCTTCACCTGCATTTGACTTTGTGAGGCTGAATCCTGACGTCTGGACCTTGACTTCCTGGGAAAGACAACTCACTCATAGACAAAGGAGGGACAGAAAGACCTGGTTAGTTTTAAACAATAGTTGATTATGCTGAATATGCACAGCTGCAGTTAGCAAAGCTTATCTCAAAGTTTCTGTTCTTTTCTTCTAGCCCAGAGAAGATGTTTTAACCTCTTTGTCCTCAGTTTCAATCCCACTGTCTAATCATCATTCCTCAATCTTGGGGAATATGGGTGAAGACTGTTCTGGCTACTTCCTTCTGTGAAAGGGTGAAGATCAGGGTCAGAGGAATGAAACTGTTTTACCTTTATTTTAAAATACATTTGGGTACCAGGTGGACAGAGCAAGATATACTTTGCATAACTACTATTTTAGTACTCTGATCAATGGCTTTGGACCAACACTTTAGTCCACATTTTAGTTACATAGACAACCACACAGATTAGTGAAATAGCCCGAATTTTAGTATCCCCTGTATACTGGACCTGAATCTTTGGGGAATCTAGGAGAAGAGGCCTGTAAAGCAATCAAAGTTAGGGCCTAGAACCCCAAGTGAAATCTGATGTAGCTACGCAGCCTGCTGTCTAATAGTCAACAAGTTATGTAATAACCTGGGAGTCATTTATTACTTATCTTAGGAAACCATCTTCTGTATAGCATACAGCAGCTTTCAGTCTGTCAGGGGTTCATTTGTCCATTCAGAAAAGTCAGTGTCTAGAGTATGAAGTCATCCAAGGTTTGGGTGATCCCAGTTGTGATGTTTTTCTGTGGCATGGTTTGTGTTTCTTGTGGCGTTTTTCCTGTGGTCCCATCCAGCAGGGATGAAATCCAGGATTTCAATAGGACCCAGTTTCTACAACAAAGATGGTGTCGAGACACATCTCACAGTGTTTAGCTCTTTAATTTGAGTTCCCTCCAGGTCTTTTGGGTCATCTCTAGAACTTAGAAAGGGTCTCCCAAAGTTAGGCCTACATTGTGTAAACAAGTAACCAGATATTTAATAAGAAGCATTTCTAGAAGAACAAAGGTTAATGGTTGGAGAAAATTATAAGCCAATTTTGAGTCCAGGGGATGGTCAGTTAAGACAATCTCTAGATGTCAGCGTTGAAGCATCCCCTGAGGTTTAAAATGTCTCCAATGATGTCATCAGGCATTCAGGTGAACCTTTTGAGTGGCTTACAAAGCAACAGGCATGAAGAGTGTCCAAACATGGGCTAGCATGGTGCTCTCTTAGGTTTATATCAAGTTGTCCAGCTTCAGTTGGCAGGGCTTCAGCAAAAATGGTGGTTTTAGTACTTAGTGATTCCAGATGAAAAGGACAGAAATAAATTGAAAACATTAATTTGGAAATCTTTACCAGATATTTGAGGAAGCTAGAAGAATTCAAGATCCAGTCAAGTTTACAGATAGAAAACAAAAACCTCAAAGACAATTAACAGAACCAGAATCCAACATCCAAAAATGTGTCTTACGGTCTCTATTGGAACATAATTTTTCTCTCTATAATCCCCCTCATTTTTATGAAAGATAGCCAAATTAGGACTCATTGGTTTGAAAAATGTCTAGTTTCAATAAACTTGGCCCAATTATTTACATAAGTACAGCAAAAATAGCAATTGATCATATAGGCTCTTAAATCTGCTTTGCTGGAACTTTTTATAATGAATCTCAGGTTGAACTTTAAAGGCCTCTTGAGTTAGGGAAGCCAAGCCAAGGACTTGTCATCAGACTCTGCCTGCAACACCTACAGATTTGGGTGAATTTATCTCTTCTAGAGGTCCCCAAATTATCCTGGGCTTTTCTGCACCTGCCAGCGAAGTGACCTTCTCTACTCACCTGGTAAGGTTGCTGGGCACCCTATAAACAAGGTAACAGGCCAATATTTCCAAATTGCTTTATTCCATAAAGTCCGATCTTTGTTCCTCAAAAGCTATCTGGTCATATCTGAGTCTGCATGTTTTTAGATATGACGTTCCAGTCAAAGCCTTGATAATGTAATCAGTGTTTCCAATTGTTTCCTTGTATAAGTAGAACAGATTCTTCTTGAACTTATGCAAATAACTATATTGCCATGAATACAAGCATACTCACTCTTCACAAGTTTTCAAATTCTGGAGGGATAAGATAGGGAGAAAAAGAGAAATGCTTCAATTCTGTTTACAAATTGTCATAAATCATAGTTCCTTAAGAGAAAAGAGAAAATTTTTTTCTTAAACTTGGAAAAACAAAACATTAAAAAAATCAGCAATATTTCAAACAAAAATTTATAATAACTATAATCACCCTCATCCATTTATTCAGTCCTATGATATCAACTCTTGATCTTCTGTTAGCACTTTCATGAGGCCATCAGTTTCTCTGTTACAGTTCTGTAATTTTTTCACCCAGCTCAGTTTCATAACCTGAAAATGTATCAGAAACCTGTATCCTAGAGCAAGTGTCAGAGTCCTTTCCATGAATCTCTCTAAAAAATGAATCATATTCGCAAAAAACATCAGAGTAAAATAACTGTCTGCAAATGACAAGATATTCAAAATGGCAATTGACAAAGACACTTGGCTATTTCTGTGACCTATAACACTTTGAGAGAATAACTAGAATTATGACTAACAACCAGGAAACATCAGAATTTTCAAAATATTATATAATTTAAAAAAACTTATATCTATAACATTTACCTACACAATATAACCTAGGAAGGCTTATTATCATCTATTTGATGATGTTTCCCATGTAATTCAGCATATCAACTAAGTCTAATCAGTTTAATATCTTTCTCTTTACAGAAAGAGAGAACAAATTCTTTGTGAAGTCTCAGTGCTGATTGGAAATTTTCAAAGTTTCCTTTTTAAGTAAAAAAAAGTTTAATTTTGGGGAAAGTATTTCAAAATATCAAAACGTTTTAAAACACTTGATCAAATAGGAAACAATGTTTAGTTATCCATTCAATCAAAGTGACAACAGAAGATTGTCAGAGGCAAACAGAGAGTCAAAACACTCAAAAACCTTAATAGATCTCAATCTTTTTGAATAAAGGAATTACTTTAACATAACATAGATGTTCTGTCTTTTAGGTAGACTCACTCAAAAGTAAAGAAAAACCTTTTATAGTCTCTTTATCAAGAGTAGAACAAAAGCTTAATAAAATTACATTTTTAAGAGAGAAAGCAGGGCTGGCCTGGTGGCGCAGTAGTTAAGTTCACACATTCTGCTTCTCGGCAGCCCGGGGTTTGCCGGTTTGGATCCCGGGTGCAGACATGGCACCGCTTGGCAAAAGCCATGCTGTGGCAGGCATCCCACATATAGAGTGGAGGAAGATGGGCATGGATGTTACCTTGGGGCCAGTCTTCCTCAGCAGAAGGAGGAGGATTGGCAGTAGTTAGCTCAGGGCTAATCTTCCTCAAAAAAAAAAAATTAAATAAATAAATAAAATAAAAACCTACTTATTAAAAAAAAAAAAGAACACATTCTAAAAAAAAAAAAATAAGAGGGAAAACTAAATCCTAGTTTTCCACCACGTTACTTTAGCCAACTTGCCCATGTACAATACTCCTCAGGTTTACTTCCACAAACCTCCTGTCACTTCCTTTTTACATTCAGAATCTGTCCCATGCTTTCTTTCCTTTTTTCCTTTCCTAGTACTTCAGGACAAATTTATCTTTCTTAACAAAACAAAGAAAAATATCTCTATTCTTTATACCTTCTTTACTGAAAACATACATTTTACTTTCTTTATATACAGACTTTCTAGAAATATGTGCTTCCTCACAGAAAATCCCTCAGCATGTAAAAAACATGTTTATCAATAAATTCAAGCATCTTTCAGTGTCTTTGAGATAATAAAGCAAAGGCAGACAAATCTATGCTTAGTAAGCAATTTCTAACATTTTACTGTATGTGGAAAGACCTACTCAATAAATTTTTATCATTTAACTTAATTTTGGCAAAACTCTAAACTTTTTAGTTACCAAAAAAGATTTTTGAAGCTGTTTTTCAAGCACACAGGCCATAAAACATAATTATTGCACCCAAAAACTCTTAGCCATTTTTATTTATCTAAATTATTTGTCCTCAACAATTATGTTTGGATTACTCATGAAAACGTCATGTGACATTAAAGCAGTTAACCATCATCTTGAGTTATTTTAAGTACATATACCATAACACAAAACTATTGTCAAAAAGTTCCTCCAAAAACTTTCATCCTTTTCACATTTAGTTTCCTTGTTCCCAATAATTCTATTTAGATTGCCTACAAAACCCTCACGAGACATCAGACAAAATCGGCTATTCTTCTAAGTTAAGATTTCTGCTGATGAATTTTGTAACAGAGATAACATGTCTGTACCATATCCAATGTTGATAACTCTGAAAACATATTTATTTTAATGAAACCAACAAACTGAAACAAACTTTTTATTAACCAATGACCATTTTATATCATGTTAACTTGAAAAACATCTGGGTTAGTTTTTATTATATTTAGAAATAATTTCCATAAGCACTTACTTTAAGCCAATGAAATAGAGATCCTTTACAAATTATATCATCTGGAGGCAGACAAATATATAGAGAGAGTCTTACATAAAGATAGACAAAAACAGAGATCTTCAAAATTTTAGCCAGGCCTCAGGTACAAAACTTAGAAAACAGTCAGGTCTGAACTGTTTTTCTGGCAGATGGACCTGCTCAGACAGACAAAATTATTTATTAAAGATTCTTTTCTTTTTGCTGTAAGGATCCCTTTTAGAGCTGTTTTTGAAATTATTTTGCCTTCTATACGTTTCTGCATATCAATCAAGATTGCCTTCCATTGTGAGAGGTGTTTTTTTTCTTGAGGAAGATTAGCCCTGAGCTAACACCAGCCGCCAACCCTCCTCTTTTTGCTGAGGAAGACTGGCCCTGAGCTAACATCTGTGCCCATCTTCCTCTACTTCATATGTGGGATGCCCACCACAGCATGGCTTGCCAAGCGGTGCCATGTCTGCACCCAGGATCCGAGCCGGTGAACCCCGGGCAGTCAAAGTGGATTGTGCGAACTTAACTGCTGTGGCACTGGGCCAGCCCTGTGAGAGCTTTTGAATTCTCTTTTAAGGATGACTTTAAAGTGGACTCATCTGAAACAGAGGTTCCCCAGAATGGCATTAAAATTCCAAATTATCTCAGAGGTTTACTTATTTCTACTTGCTCAATTTTAGATGAGGAATTTTGAGGGAGTCAAAGAGGGGAAGCTCAGTGAGGGAGGAGATTTGATTTCTTTTGCCGGCAGGGCTGCTGGCATCCCCCAGTCTGGCATGTTTAATTATTCAATTCTTTTCTTCTCTTTTTTTTTTTTTCGAGGAAGACTGGCCCTGAGCTAACATCCGTGTCCATCTTCCTCTACTTTCTATGTGGGATGCCTGCCACAGCATGGCTTGACAAGCGGTGCCTAGGTCTGCACCTGGGATCCGAACCAGCTAACCCTGGGCCACCGAAGCAGAACGTGAAAACTTAACTGCTGCACCACTGGGGCAGCCCCTCAATTATTTTCTTTTAAAGAGGCAGAAGGTATTCTTTTTTTAAAAAAATTGTGGTAACATTGGTTTATAACGTTACATAAATTTCAGGTGTACATTGTTATATTTTGATTACTGTGTAGATTACATCTTGTTCACCACCCAAAGACTAATTACAATCCATCACCACACACATGTGCCTAGTCACTCTTTTCCCCCACTCCCCCCTTCCCCTCTGGTAACCACCAATGCAATCTCTGTCTCTGTGTGATTGTTTGTTGTTGTTTTTATCTTCTACTTATGAGAGAGATCATATGGTATTTGACTTTCTCCCTCTGACTTATTTCACTTAGCATAATACCCGTGAGGTCCATCCACGTTGCCATAAACGGCCGGATTTCATCATTTCTTATGGCTGAGTAGTATTCCATTGTGGACATATACCACATCTTCTTTATCCATTCGTCCCTTGATGGGCACCTGGGTTGCTTCCAAGTCTTGGCTATTGTGAATAATGCCACAATGAACACAGGGGTGTATGTATCTTTGCATATTTGTGTTTTCATGTTCTTTGGATAAATCCCCAGCAGTGGAATAGTTGGATCATATGGTAGTTCTATTATTAATTTTCTGAGGGTACTCCATACTGCTTTCCATAGTGGCTGTACCAGTTTGTACTCCCACCAGCAGTGTATGAGAGTCTCCCTCTTTCCACAACCTCTCCAACACTTGTTGTTTCCTGTCTTGTTAATTATAGCCATTCTGACCGGAGTCAGGTGATATCTCATTGTAGTTTTGATTTGCAATTCCCTGATAGTTAATGATGTTCAACATCTTTTCATGTGCCTGTTGGCCATGAGTATACCTTCTTTGGAGAAATCTCTTTTCAGATCTTTTGCCCATTTTTAATTGGGTTTTTAGATTTTTTGTTGTTGAGATGTATGAGTTCTTTCTATTATCCTTATCAGCTATGGTTTGCAAATATCTTCTCCCAATTGTAAGGTTGTCTTTTCATTTTGTTCCTGGTTTCCTTGCTGTGCAGAAGCTTTTTAGTTTGATGTAGTCCCATTTGTTTACTTTTTCTATTGTTTCCCTTGCCCGGTCAGATATGGTACTTGAAAATACGCTGCTTAGACTGATGTGGAAGAGTACCGCCTATGTTTTCTTCCAGAAGTTTCATTGTTTCAGGTCTTACATTCAAGTCTTTAATACATTTTGAGTTAATTTTTGTGTATGGTGAAAGATAATGGTCTACTTTCATTCTTTTGCTGTAAGGTATTCTTGATTTCACTTAGAATTCTCAAAAGATTAAAATAGGCTTCCCATTGGTTGTTTAACTTTGTAGCTGGCTTCTTCCAAATTGTATAAGCAAATACACCAGTTCAGGTAAACTGAAATTGCCCCATTTCGGTCATTTTAAAGTGAAATCTCCTTTAGCATGTTTAATTAACACTGCCTGAAGGGTGGATTTATATGCTTTTACAATATCAGGCAGGGGAAATTTTCCCCAGTGAGACAAAATGTTTATCCTCACACTATAATCGATAATACAATCAGGCAAAAGAGATGCAATCATTTTACATAAATCTCATTTAAATACACTATTTTTTCCCAAAACTTTACTTAATTTCATCAACTCATACCTCTAATCACAGCCTCCACGAGGATTCCATCAACAAGTCTTGGTCTTATAACACTGTGCAGGGGAAGCTTTCCCAGCCAGACGTGACAGCCATTCAGTCAAAGTTGACATGACCTCCTTATATAATGTTAGGTCAAACATTTTAATCTTTATAATCTTATCAATCTCAGCAGCCTAACTGTTTGTTGCCCTAAGCGACTGTTGTTCGGGTTTCTCATTGTGATTTCTGCCTTCTGGCTTTTAAAATTTCTTTTGTTCCAAACTGGGGTGAACACAGAACAGGCCTGTTTGAAGTTCTTTAATGTTGGTGGGGGGAGGGGGGCCAGAAGGGAGTCCTTCCAGCCCACTCAACCTTAGGCAGTGTTTTATTAAACACGTTGTTTTAACGTCATTCATGTCTGTTCCATTCATACCGTTTTTCTTTCTAATAACTAGCTGAAGATTTCCATCCTGTTGGGATGGATCCTGTGACTCTTTCCTTTACTGATTTCTCTTTGTTTTCCCCCCTTTTAATATTTGCCTTATTTACCTTAATTTAAAAAAAAACCCTTTAAAAAATTTTCCACCTTGTTGAGAAGAGTCCCTTTATTTTTTTCTCAGCTTTTTATTCTTTTGTTAACTTGATGTTTTCATTAGCACCTCTAAGGCCATAAGAGGAAGGTGAGACCCTAAATTTGGTTGTTTCATCTTTTTCTTTTTTATAGGTTTCTAACTGAAAACATCCCAATTTTGCAATACATAACCCAGAGGGCCGCCACTGGGAATTGAATCCGAGTTTCCCATTAAACTTCCATCCACACACACACACAGTACACATACTCACACGTTTCCACACAAGCACCAAAACGGATGGAGCCAAGAGTTAATCCCTTCAACAAATCAAGCTTCCCTCTGAACAAACTCCAGTAACCTAGAACAAACCCCCCCAAACAGGCAAACAAATTCCACATTCACATATACACGCAAGCATCAATCAAAAACAAATGGGGCCCAGAGTCTTCTCTTTGAGTGAGGTCCCTAGTCCTTTCAACAGAATCAGAGCCCCTTGAACAAGCTCCAGGAATCCGGAACGAAATCCCTGAAGCAGAGGCAAACAAAGGAAGGAAAAATAGGACTCGGTCGGTTTTAATGAGGGAACTTACCAAAAGGACGTTCGTTCCAAACCAGAAGCCAAAACAAATAAACAAACAAACAAACAAATATAGAGCCTGTTTCCTTGCCACAAGAAAAATGCGCCTAGGGCCAACGGTGCTACGTCAGATGGAAAGTGCTGGGGACAGTCTCTAGGGCAAATCACCTAGGCAGCTGCTGGACTGCTTCCCAGGAAATGCCAGTCGGCTTGGGGCTGCGGAGCCACGGGCAAGAGCCTCCTGGCTGGCTCGCCAAATTGTTATTGAACCCAAACACAAGATCGTTTACCTGCTGCCTAGTAGGGCCATTAAAGAGAAGACTGAAACACCAGGCTTGTGACAAGGCAAGAGATTTACTATTATTGAAAGTCAGCCAGATGAAGAGATGGGAGTTAGAACTCAGATCCACCTCCTTGAAGGGAAAAAGGTAGCAGTTTTTATCTAGGGTTTTAGGCAGAGGAGGGGGAGCATATGGACTTGCTGGTTGGCACCTTCCCACCACCTGTGTTCAGCCCTGAAGACTGAATTTCTTTTTCCTTGACTGTTTGGACTTTTCTGCTTAGTTTTCATCTTCAGCCTGCATTTGGCCTTGTGAGGCTGAATCTTGACATCTGGACCTTGACTTCCTGGGAAAGACAGCTCACTCATAGACAAAGGAGGGACAGAAAGACCTGGTTAGTTTCAAACAACGGTTGACTATGCTGAACGTGCACAGCTGCAGTTAACGAAGCTTTCCTCAAAGGTTTTGTTCTTCTAGACCAGGAAAGATGTTTTTAACCTCTTTGTTTTCGGTTTCAAGAGTACTTTTTGACTTCTTTTTATAATTTTCCATATTTCCCAACTTTCCCCAATGGGCATGTATTATTTCTATAACAAGAGAAAATGAATTAAAACACAGGTTTGCATGGGGCTGGCCCTGTGGTGTAGTGGTTAAGTTCATGCAGTCTGCTTTGGTGGCCCAGGGTTCATAAGTTCAGATCCCTGGTGCAGACCTACACACTGCTCATTAGGCCATGCTGTGGTGGCGTCCCACATACAAAATAGAGGAAGACTGGCCCAGATGTTAGCTCCAGGCCACTCTTCTTCACCAAAGGACAAAAAAAGGTTTACCACACAAACACTATGGTCAAGAAGCCCAAGTTCTTGATGAATAGACCACTGAAAAAGAAGATACTTATTATATGGAAAAGACAGGAAAAAATTACATCAATATATTTTTCATGGTTGTTGCTGGGTTGTTAACCTCTTTAGGTTCTAGTTTGCCTCAGAATGAGAAAATTTAGGAACCTCAGGTCCTATTGTGGAACTAGTTTGATAGCAAAAGTCATGACCCCAACCAACCCAGGGCATAGCAATGTCTTTGGACCCAGAGGGACACAATGGCACATTTCCCTGAGGAACAAGCAGCTCAGAGGTCTCCTCCTGGGCAGCCTGTTGAAGCTTCTCAGATGTTGACTAGACTCTGCCCTTCCTCTGGGGAGCAGTGGACTTCCATGCCCTCAGACAGTGACCAAAATTAGTTATGGGTAAAGGCTGTCAGCTTATCTCATGAAGAGTCGCTGCCTCTCTTTCTCCCAAGCTCACATCAGTTTTTGGAAAGAAATGGATTTCTCTGGCCAATCAGAATGCAAAAAAACCCCCAAAGCTTTGCTGACCTGGGGCCAGCTGCACCATCCTTAACAAATCCCCTCATCTGTTTATTCCACAAACACATAGTAGGGCTGATGTGTCAGACACTCTGTGCCAAGCCCTGGCTAAGTGCTTCACCTGTGTTGCATATTTACTCCCCTCAATGACCCCATGAGGTTGGCCAGAACATTGTCATCGCATTACAGATGAAGATGCCAGAACCAGGACTTCAGCCCCTGCTGGCACTGGTTCCAGGGCTGGCACATCTCTATCGCCCTCCACTGCCCTCCACGTGGAGACGCAGACATGAAAGCCCTGGCTCCTGCTCTTGGGGGTGTGGACTTGAGTGAGGACAGACAGACTTGAAGCCAAGCAAAGAACATACAGTGGTCAGGTGTGGAGGCCGAAGTGTGTACAGGGTGCAGAGAAGGGGCCATCCCCTCGTCCGGTGGGGACAGTGGTTTATGAAGTGCTCCCCAGAGAGGGTGGCCTTTGCACTGAGTCTTGAGGGAGGAGTTACTCTTCGAGAGGCCAACGAGCGTGGGACTGATTGCGTGTGAGGGGAAAGGATGCAGGCGGCGGGAGGTTATTCCAGGAGGAAGGAGCAATGTCAGCATCTGGTCCAAAAGCACAGAGAGACAACAAGTGGAAACAGCCTGGAGTCCCTCAGCAGGCGAATGGATAAACTGACCGTGGTCTAGTCGTACAATGGAATGTGGCTCAGTAATAAGAAGGAGCAGACCAATACCGACCCCGGCAACATGGAGAGGTCTCAACGACATCATGTGGAGTAAAAGAAGCCAGAATCAAAGGACGAACTCCTGTATTATCCCATTTAGAGGAAGCTCTAGGAGAGGCAATAAGTCAGAGCAGTCCTTACCTCTGGGCAGTGGGAGTGGGAGAGGGGACTGATGAGAACGGGGCACGAGAGGACTTTCTGGGGCTGATGGTAACGTTCTGTACCTTGATGGGGGTTTGGAGTAAGCAAGTGTGTAACACAAGTATGCATTTGTAAAAACTCACTAACTTGTGTGTGGTAGGCTGAATAATGGCTCCCTATGATGACCACATGCTGATCCCTGGAACCTGTGAATAAGTTACTTTCATAGCCAAAGGAACTCCACAGATGTGATTAAATTACAGACCTTGAGATGGAGGATTGTCCTGGATCATCTTGGTGTAGTCACAGAGTCCTCCTGAGAGCGAGGCAGGAGGTCAGAGGAGACAGGGCTGCAAAAGAGCAAAGGCGAAGAGGTTGGAGCCGTTCAAGGAAGGGGTCATGAGCCAAGGAATGTTCTAGAAAAAAAAGGCAAGGAAACAGATTGTCCCCTGAGGGCCTCCAGAAGGAACAAACCCTGCCCACACTTTGACTTTAGCCCAGTCATCTGACTTTGGACTTTGAGCCCCCAGAATGGTAAGAGAATAAATTTGTTTTAAGATGCTATGTGGTGATTTGTTACAGCAACAAAAACCCTAATACATACACCTAAGATTTGTACATTTTGTTGCGTGTTAATTCTACCTCAAAGGAAAAAAAAAGAACTGAAAACAAATATGGAACTCTCGTCAATGGTATGTGTGCTGAAGGATTTAGAGGGACGTGGACAGAGGTCCACAACTTACCCGGAAATGCATAAGATACTAAATGGCTCAAGGATGGGTAGATGGATAGATATGTGATAAAGCCAATACAGCAATGTTAATAGTTGAGTCTAAGTGGTGTATAAATGGATATTCATTCTAAGTTTTTCTCCCAACTTTCCCATATGTTTGAACATTTTTATAGTAAAATGTTGGGGGAAAAGGCAGAGGCTTGGTGTGGTTAGGAAGTGTCAGCGGTTCTCATGGCTGGGTTGTTTGTATCCCGCTGGGAGAAGCTGGTACCGCCAGCCAGTAAGAACCCTGGAGAGGGAGCAAGGGTCAGATGGGAGGGAATGTGGACTTTCTCCTGGAGGCAGTGGAGGCCCAGGGAAGGATTTAAACAGGGAGTAACAACTAGATTTGCATTTTCCCCTCTCACTGTGCAAGTCACACCCCAGATCAAATTTTCTGAAAAGCTGTCTACTTGATTTGAGATACAAATCATTAGGAATGGAGTTAGGAGATAATTCAGTCAGTCAACGGTCACCTCTGTATTTGTCTCGTCATTAGCAGGAGGGGGCAAAGCTCCAGCTCTTTCAGATTTAACAGCTCACAGTCTGTAGAGAAAGGGCAGTTAACTCCAGCCTTCTCTCTCTTTTTTTTTTTTTTTTGAGGAAGATTAGCCCTGAGCTAACATCTGCTGCCAATCCTCCTCTTTTTGCTGAGGAAGACTGGCCCTGAGCTAACATCAGTGCCCATCTTCCTCTACTTTATATGTGGGACGCCTACCACAGCATGGTTTGCCAAGCAGTGCCACATCCGCACCCGGGATCTGAACCAGCGAACCCTGGGCCGCCGAAGCAGAACATGCGAACTTAACAGCTGTGCCACGGGGCTGGCCCCAGCCTTCTCTTTAAGGCCTACTCATTCTTGGAGGTAAACAACACGAAGAAAAAAAGTATAAAACCCTGGTATAGATTGAGTAACTGAGGTGCTCATTCAGTGAAATGATTAAGAAAAAGCCCAGGATCAGGAGTCAGACTCTCTAGATTCAAATATCAGTTATGACATCTTTTAGCCCTGCAGCCTTGGGTCAGTTCCTTAACTTCTCTGAGCCTTGGTTTCCTATTTGTAAAATGGAGATAACTCTAGTCGGTGCCTCACAGGGTTGCTGTGAGGATTATAACACATGAGGTCAAGGGACTCACCATAAAGTACTTGGTATAGTCCTGACGTGTAGCCAGTGCTGAAGCAACGTTAGCACTGAAATTCTTGTTCACTGATGGTCTTCTCAACAAATAGCACGGAAGGAGGAAGCTTATCTGTATTCAAGGTTTATGCCATTCCTCCAATGTCTTTAAAATGATGATCAAGGGCCTATCTTTAGTCTAGACTGTTTGAAGTTTCAGACGTATATCCCCTGTTTCCTTATGGGCATTTTTGTTTGCCGGTCCCATCAATACTGTAAATGCAACAAACTCTACGCAGAACACATTGCCCCCCTACCCCTACCCAGTTTTCTGTGCCTCCCTTCTCGTGGGTCTGCCACTGCCGCCCACCCAGATGCTCCAGCGGAGCGTCTGGCAGCCCTGCCAGCCCGGGACTTCCTCCCCTGGCAGCCACCCCTGGTGCACTGCGAGCTCTGTGAGCTCTATGTCCGGAGCTCCCTCACCTGTCGCCTGCATGCCACGCCTCCTGCTGTTGTCAAGATGCTTCACCAACATTCCTGCAGGACTCTCACTGACCTCCCTGCTCCCAAACTTGCCTGCTCCAGTCTGTCTCCACTAGAATCACCTTCCCACAATGGAAATCTGACCGTTCACTGTCCTGTCCAGGTCCTCCAGAGGCCCCCCCACTGGGATACAAGGGCTTCCATGGGTTGGCTCCTGTTACCTCTGTGGTAGCCAGTGTCACCTGTGACCCCTCACCACTCCGTGCAGTGCCCAGCCCCCCTGTGGCTCCCTCTGATGTCTCTGTACACTGCCCTCTGCTTGGAGCATTTCCACCCCGTCCCCATCTTCACCTCGCTGCCTTTGACTCTGTGATGCCCCCTCGACCATTTCCCTCCCCAAGCTATGCCCCACCTGGCGCTGACCTCCAGCGTAACCCACATCATCTGGGATGGTGATTGACTGTGACCTCCGTCTCTCGTCTCTGCATCGCTGGTGCTGAGCTCATAACCGGCATATTACAGATACCATGTTGGTAGAGTGAATGAGGTTGACTCCAGGGTCCAAGGAGAGGAAAATTGAAGTAAAGAAAACTCAGCGTGTCAATTAGGGTCCTGTCAGGAAACAGACGGCACTCACAGGGGGAATGAAGAGACTTTAAAGAAGGGACTACCGACAAAGGTGAGGCAGGGTTAGGGGAAATCATCAAGGGATGGTGGGGCACCCTGAGGCCAGCAGCAGTAGGAAGCCATTTTCATTGGTAGACCTGAAGGGACAAGGGGAGGGAACGGCCACTAGAACCGGGGTAGATGCAGAGGACAGAGCCATCTGACAAGATCTGTCGCCTTTGGTAGAAGGACGCTGGTATGCCAAAGTGGGGTCAGGCACAGAGGAAGCCATGGGACTAAATACCTGGATCTCATTCACCTGCCAGTGTCACCTATAGGCTGAACCCAACGCCAGGCCACGGCACAAGGGAGCCTTTGTCTGTGGTCCACAGAGGCCAGCCTGCCAGGGCATAGGGCAGGCGAGAAGGGTGGAAAGTACATCCGGAGGGGCAAGAAAAACATCCAGCACATTCAGGAATCCCGATTTCCTGGCCACAGACCAGCTCTAGGTCTCTGAATCTGAGCACGGAGGACGGAATGTGCTCACATCCATGAGGACACCGCACTTCCTTCCTCTTGGCTTCATCTTTTTCAACCAGAAGAGGCACAGAGGCAAGTAGGGAGGTCTGGACCCACTCCTGGTCCTGGCCCTGACAGGCGCTCACTTCCAGGCTTCTCTTGGTGTTCTCATCCAGGCCTTCCCAGCAGAGCCCTGGTTCTCCTCTGAAACCCTAAGAAAGCTGGAACTAGTTTCTGTTGTTGTTGAGTACCTTCTACCGCAGACTCAAGAGTTAACTTTAAGTTCCTCTCTCTCATTTTTGACTTCAGGTCTGCCACATGCTCTGTTAGGAAGGAGGCTCATAAATCAAGTCTCTAGGGGAGAACCTAATTGGTTTCCACATCTTCTATTCTGAGCGCCCAAATTCAACCTACGGGCTTCAGGCCGACTCAATCCAGTGCCTTCAGGCGGGAAACATCTTGCCCAGAACCATGGGCAAGACTAATCTGAAGAATCTGGAGTCCCGGAAGAACTCTGTGCCACGGCGATCCCGCAGTTTTCCTTCCCAGGGGAAAGCCGCCTATTCTGAACAGGCAAAGGGAACCGGCGTTGCCCTGGGAGCTGGGTGCTGCTGGGCAATGTCTGAAGAGGCCCGTTCCCCGGGACATCCTCAGGTAAGACCTGCGGGGAGACGCAGACACACCTGCGCCAGTCCTGACGTCAGGGTTCACAGTCTGGTTGGGGAGGTCAGGCAGCTACAAAGAGCACGCAGCGTATGTGTTGGTTGGGGGCTTCCCGCGCGAGGACGTGGCGCCCATTTGAGAAAGGGCTGTAGCCAGTGATGCGGCAAGTCCCCCCGGCGAGGTGGGCTCGGCGTGACTGCAAATACAGCCCGGCAGTGCAGGGGGCCCGTCCCTCCTCCCGCCTAAGCCCCGGCGCTCCAGGAAGGGGAGGGGGAGGAGGAGCAGCTCTTGTGGGTGCTGTCCAGTGGGGTGCCGCGGGTGGCGGGGGTCGGGGCACCCGGCGGGGACAGCCTCGGAGTGCGGGGCCCCACCTCCGCCAGCCTAGCGACCCCGGCCGTCCCCAAATCGGAGTTCAAGGCTCACCGCGCGCCGAGGCGTGTCCTCTCAGTCAGCCGCAGCACAACTCCCTCCTCATTGGTTGTTAGGGAGTGAGCGGCAGGCAGATTGTCCATTGGCTACGAGGATATGGCCGCTCTCGAGCCGTAAGCCCCGCCTTCCCACCCCGTGCTGCTAACAGCGCCACCTCGTGTCTCCGTAGCGCGGCTTCGGGGAGTTGGAAACCTTCCGGTTCTCATGGTTTCAGATTAATTTGGCAAAAGTTGAATGTGTGCCCTGGTAGGCGCTATGCTACCGACTGACTGACTTTCCCTACCTGGCGGGGACAGAGATATATCCCTCAAGCCACTGGGGATAGCACTACCCTTCTTTAAAATTTTTTTTTTTTATCATCGCAGTAACATTGGATTATAACATTATATAACTTTCAGATGTACATCGTAATATATTTCGAATTCTGTGTAGATTACATCATGTTCACCACCCAAAGACTATTTAAAATCCGTTACCACACATGTGCTTAATCACTCCCTTCACCCTAACCCCTTCTTCTCTGGTAACCACCAATCCAATCTCTGTTGCTATATGTTTATCATTGTTTTTATCTTCCACTTATGAGTGAGAGCATACGGTAATTGACTTTCTCCCTCTGACTTATTTCACTTAGCATAGTATCCTCAAGGTCCATCTATGTTATCACAAATGGCAGGATTTCATCATTTCTTGTGGCTGAGTAGTATTCCATCGTGTATATATGCATCTTCTTTATCCATTCATCCCTTGATGGGCACCTAGGTTGCTGCCAAGTCTTGGCTATTGTGAGTAAGGCTGTGATGAACAGAGGGAGCACCACCCTTCTAAATTCCTATAATCTGTTGCCGGGCCTCCAAACCACACGACATTTTATGAGTTCAGCAAAGGAATGGGAGGCCATACTCTGGGGAGCGTTTCTAACTGCTGTTGTATTTCTCCATTTCGTTCAGTCCTTATGTCTAGCCTCAGCTTCTTTTACTGCGTTTCCCACTATTTCTGGCTTCAAATGTTCCAGGAACTAAGGGCATCCTTGATGTTGGTTTTATTTTCTTCTTCTTGAAAGTACTACTCGACTTTACGTTGTGGTTCCCAATTTTGGGGAATGCGTTTCCAACTTGCTGAGACTTCTTAACTAAAGTACCTGGTTGGGATGTGTCTGCGTCCATGTCTGTCACTGTAATGGGACACCCTGAGCCCTGTTTATAGTCCAAAATAGGGACTTTATAACTTAAAGGAGGTGGTCATTGAGCTTTCCCTGTTAGATCTGGGACCTATCATTTCGAGTTTTCAAGTTAGATAATGATCTGTAAACTTCTACCCAGGCCACTACACCACTTCAATGACATTTTCATTCCTGTTGTCCTTAAGATTCGTCTAAAGATCTTTGAACTTGGCAGAATTTTGACTTCTTTTTCTTTTTAATTGTAAAATATAACATTTACGCAAGTGAACATTAAACATGTAAATATGGTTGTATGATTAATCATAAAGCAAATTTATGCACCTGTAAATCAAGAAACAGCTCATTGTCCCAGGAGCAGCCGCAGTCCCTGAATGATGCCCTCTCCCTTTCTCCTTCCCTCTACAGGTGACCCACAGAATGATTCTCGTGCAAATCCCTTCTTTGCTTTTCTCTAGACTGGTGTTTTGCCATCTATGTATGCAGCCCTAAAGGATATAGATTGTTTTTGCCTGTTCTGAATTTTATATAAATAGAATCTTACTGAAGGCATTTTGGGTGTCTTGCATATTTTGCTCAGTTTCAGGTAGTTATGGGTTGTTCATTGCTAGGTAGTTTTCTGCTCTGGGAGTTTGTAACAATTAATACATCTGTTCTGCTGAGGATGGATCCCAGGCTTGTTTCCAGTTTGGGGATATTATGAACAATGCTTCTATACACCTTTTTGGACATATGAGCTGCTGACTATGTGTACCTGAGTGTGTGCCTTGGAATGCAATGGTGGAGCCGTAAGCCATATATCTCGGTTTTACTAGTTCATGCATATTTTTCAAAGTGGTTGTACCAGTTTACCTTCCTGTCAGCCGTGGATGAGAGTGTTCAATCCTCCACATCCTCACAAGACTTGTTATTGTCAGACTTTTAACTTTTTGCCAAATATGGCCGATTAGTTTGTGTTATCTGATTGTGGCTTTAATTTACCTTTACCAGAATACTGATGAGGTTGAGGATGTTTGCTATGCATACTCGTCATTTGGAGTTCCTCTTATGTAGAGTGTCTGCTCAAATCTTTGGCCAATTTTTCTCTCGGGTTGTCTGCCTTAAAGATTTGTAAGAATTCTTTATACTAGATTAAACCATATGAAATTGCTGGTATTTGACCTACAAAAAATGGCAGTTTCAAATGGTTCAACTTAACACATTCTGGATACTGGCTCTTTGTTAATTATATCTGTCAATAAGTATTTCATCATGTTATATGACTTATCTTTTCATTTTCTTTATTCATTTTTTGAGGGTCAGAAGTTTCTAACTTGAACACACTTGGATTTATCAGTCCTTGCGTTTATGGCTGGTGCTTTTCGTGTCCCATTTTAAAAAATCCTTCTTGTCTTTTGTGCTGAAGGTGATCAGATCGTGCTGGGGGCTGGGAGCTGAGCTCTCAGGGCGTTCTACTTTGGATCTTGGGTCACCCTGCTTCCTCTTAGGGGCAGGCAGATTCCTCTGTGACCGCAGACTTGGCTAGGTCGGGGAGGGGGAGGCCACTCCTGGGGTCCTTCCACCATGGAGCCCAAGTTTCTGAGAAGAGCTTTTCCGAAGATTGTTTCCCACTATTCTTGTGACTGTGGAAGGTCTTCCCATTGGATCGGCAGACCTGTGGCTCACTGGGCCAGGGTTGGGGCAGCACTGAGCTACCATCTCTGTGGATGCTCAGGCCGGGTGGGCTGTGACAGGGGCTGACTCCAGCTCTGAACTGGGATATCTGGTTCCTGAATTGTGTGTCCCTGGAGCAGATGAGGTGGGACAGGGAGAAAACTGGCTGGAGACAGTGGTGTAGTAGGAAACCCCCACCTGCCCTCTAACTCTGGGGTTTTGGTGGTGTAATGGCCTGATTCTGACCAACTGGCTCAAGTAGAGCGGGTGGCATGGGGCGTGCCTGGTAGAGGAGGGGAAGATGTCACGATTTCTTGGCCCCTTACTCCTCAATGTCACCTGGGTTAGACAAGGCAGGGGGCTGTCCCACCTGTTCCCAGGTGCATTTCCATTACCTACTGTGCCTGCCACCTGGGAGATATTAGAATATATTTGCTCAATAATTCATTAATAATTTTCAAAGAATTGTGTGAAAAAATTAATTTTTTCTTTTCTAGTTTCTTCCGAAGAAAACTTTTTGTAGCCACAAGGTGGCGAGGTTAATCTCATCTGGATGGCTTGTAAGGAGGAATTCTGATATGGAACCAGGCATTTGAGTTTAAATTCTTCTGTTTTTGAACTCATTAATCATGAAGTTTAAAAGACATATTGTCATAAGAAAGATTTTCAGGGTGAAACTTAAATAAAGATCCTGGTGAATTACTTTCTTTCTCAAGCGAAAGATGGTATGAATTTCTCTTCTACAGTGTTTCTAAATCAGTCCTTTTATGGCCCGACTGGTTGTAAATTCTTTCCATTCTTCATTAAGATAAACGAATGTCAACTCAGTTTGACCTTCTGCTCAGAAGTAGTCTTTTACTGTCAGAATCTGGCAGCCTCCTTTGTTTATTGCATCTGGCTGATCTGAGTTTCTGAGAAAACCACTTCCCTCTGCCTGACCCCTTCACAAGCCCAGCCCACAGCTCCTCCTCAGTTTCTGTCTCCCTTGGGCCACCCCCCCCTCCTCCCTAACCTCCTCAGAGAATGCTAGATCTTTGGTTTTCTCTTCTGTAGAAAATCGGATGTCAGAGCCACCCCTGACTTTTGTTTTAAATAAAATTCAAAAGCAATTTGTTTATTTGAAAATACAGATAAAGCCACAGGCTAGAGGTTCCTGTTTTGATGGGCAAAATGAAGATACACATCTGGAAATGACTCTGAGATGATGAGATAGAGATAGACAAATAAACTCAAATTTATCTCCTTGTGATTATATCTTTATCATTATAGTAAGACTGACCTTCTTTTATTCTGTGTTCAGTTCTGTGAGTTTTAATACACATATAGATTTGTGTAACCAACACCATGATCAGGATAAAGAGCAGTACTGTCTCCGCCAATAATGTCCCTTGTGCTCCCCCTTTTGTAGTCACACTAAAATGTTGCTGTACAATATTGTGCCCATACTTAACAATTAAAAAAAGATGTTGTGTCACTTCCTCTGGCCATCATGGTGTCTGAGGAAAAACTGCAGTAATTTGGATCACTCTTCTATATAGGTAGTGGGGTCATTTTTGTTTGGCTGTTTTCAAGATTTTTTCTTTGTCTTTAGTGGTTTGATTATGATATGTCTGGGCTTATAATTCTTTGAATTAGTTCTGTTTAGGGTTCATTGAGTTCCTTGGGTCTGTAGGTTTCTGTCTTTCATCAAATTTGGGGAGTTTGCAACCATACTTCTTCACACACAAAGTAATTGTTCCAGATATCTTTCATTTGCCTCTCCAGATGTTCTTTCCACCTTTCTCTAGCCTTCTCTGTGCCGTGAAGGGGTGTCTCATATGGATCACATCATTAGGCTCTCATGATGTATGACTTCCTTTAGGGAAAGGCAAATGGGGAACACTAGCAAGAGATCAGAGGCGGGTAGTAGAGTATTTATTCCCCAGGATTCCTCACTGCAAGATCATCTCAGGCTGGCTGTGTTTCTCTGGGAAGATGACAGCTCAGATCAAGCACCATCTTCGTCAGCTTTCTCTGTCTCTGTCTTAACACAGTAATTGCTCTTTTTCCTCATCTTTTGGGCCTAGGGGTAATGGTATCCTCCCTGACTCATCTTGGTTACCAACTCTGGTATGGCACTGTCACTTACAGTTTCCTACACTTTGTTGGCATCTTGGTAAATAGTCCCTTTATCAAACACTTCCCAAATGACCCACTTTGAGTGTGTCATCTGTTTTCTGCCTGGGCCCTGACAGATAGAGTGGTTTTTTTGGGAGTGTGGTTAGCCTTACTCTGACTGTCACTCCCACCACCTCTGAGGACCCCTGACCCCTGAGCAGGCAGCTGTCTCTCATTGGCCTTTCAGGCTTTCGATCCTTTTCCAGGTTGGGCATGCTGAAGAAAAAAGGTCCATTTGGTTATTGCTGATTAGCTTTATATTAACTGATATAATTAATAACTTTTGCGCTAGTCATTGTCTTTGTAACTTTGAAGTAACTCAAGCATAAGGAGTCCTCGTGTGTATTTTTCATTGTGATTATATCATTCATACAGAAGAAGGTATAAAATGTATATGTGCAGTTTTAATAATAATGATAATAATATGTCCACTATCTAGGTTAAGAAGGAAATGTGAGCACTACTATAGATCTCTATGCAGTTCTCTCTAGACACATCCTTCCCCTCCCCATTCATCCCTGCTAGGAGGAAACTGCTACCCTGACTTTCGTGTTATTCCTCTCCCTGCTTTTCTTTTCAGTTTTGAGATATGTGGATATAAGTAATACATTCCTTGATTTTGAAGGACTGAGGAGCAAGTACAAAGCTAGGGGTGTCAGGTCTTAGGTGAAGATCATGGACTGGATCCTGCTTTCCTGAAAGTTATAAGAACGCTTTCTGGAGAAAGTCAGTGCAGAGTCATGAGCAAGTCTAGGGAAATGTGGAACTCGCTATATTTGAGGCAGCTGGCAGGGCCGTGCTGTGGGCCAGAAGGAATATGGTCAGTGGGTCACCATGGAAGACCTCCCACTCACTGGACTAGAATAGACCAAAGCAGAACACTTCTGTGTGGGGTGATAGAAATGTCCTCAGTGTATCCAAGCGGTAGGATATGGAGGGGACAGGTACAGGGTCCAGACAATTCAAGTAAGTTGAGAACCTGAGCGTCTCTCTTATTGGCCTAATGCTGGTTGATCAAACCCCAATTTTTCTCCTCTGACTCTCATTTTATCCATGTTGCCCCCCAAAATCCTTCTTCTTTAAAAATATATAAACAGTTTCCAATTAGCTGTAATCACGTTATGTTTTCCAGCCTCTGCTCTGGGAGATATTCATTCTTTAAATGATGGATTTTATCCACAATGTGCTGACTGGACAGGCTTAGCCATCATTCTTTTTGAGGTAAAAATGTATTCATTAGAATAATGTCTGGCTGTAAGTAGCAGAATATGTAAAATAATCCAAGTTTCTTTCTTACACAAACGTCTAGGCAGGCACCGAGGGTTAGTATGTTACGCCAGCGGTCACACTTTTCCTGTGCTATTATTCTCCAAAAATGGACTCCATTCCCAAATACCTCATGGTCTAAGATGGCTTGCTCTAGGTCCAGCTGTCACACCTGCATTCCAAGCATCATAAAAGAGAGCATAGTGGGCAAGGGATACAACCTCTATCTTAAAGGGTGCGGCCCGGCAGGTGCACACAACATTTCCTCTGAATCACATTGTCTAGAATTTAGTCACTTGATCATACTTTGCAGCAAAGGAGGTTGGGAAATCTAGTCTGCATTCTGAGACGTTGTATGCCCAGTTAATATCCAGGTGGCCTATTACAAAGGAATAAAGGAAGAACGAAAATTGGGGAAGAATACTAGTCTCTGCTGAAGGGCACCCCATTGCCATCCCTATGCATCGAAGCCATACCTTCTACTGTGTCTGCACGGTTCAGCCCCCTATGGCTCTAGTTTCTCGAATGCTCTTCTGGAAGATTGAAGGAGGGGATAATATTCCCATCTGGAGATTCTGTTTTTTTTTTTTTTAGATTTTTAAAATTTGTTTCCTTTTTCTCCCCAAAGCCCCCCGGGTACATAGTTGTATATTCTTCGTTGTGGATCCTTCTAGTTGTGGCATGTGGGGCGCTGCCTCAGCGTGGTTTGATGAGCAGTGCCATGTCCGCGCCCAGGATTCGAACCAATGAAACACTGGGCCGCCTACAGCGGAGTGCGCGAACTTAACCACTCGGCCACGGGGCCAGCCCCATGGAGATTCTGTTTTACTTCATTTGAAGGAAGAAGCAGAGAGGATTTGGGGATTGGTGAGTACTTTCTGTTCTCCCAAATTCTGTCATCCATGATCCACATTTGTTTGACTAATTTGTACCTTGAGGTGTCCAATTTTTAGACACTGTTATATTTAGCATTCTATCCTCACGCTAGCCATGGGTTTTTTTATATAATTGTCCACAATTTACAAGTGAAAAGACTATTGCTCAGGAGGTATTTGTAGCCGCCCCAATGTTGAGGAGCTATCAAGTGTCAGTGCTGAGATTTGTGCTCAGGTCTTCTGACTGCAAGTTCAGAGCTCCTTCAGAGCACCCTTCCTGCTTCACTCTCCCTGTTGTCTCTGGTACAGCTCTGCCAACTGGGGCACCATGTGGTCTGAATGCTTGCTTTGTCCAACTCATTATCTGGGTTTCAGGCGACAGCAAAATTGTCTTTGCTGTTCTTGATCTTCTGATCTGTATCAATTTGAGAACTGGCTAATCAAGTACTGAGAAAACTCTGTTGAGATTTTGATTGGAATGACATTGGATTCATGCATCAATTTGGAGGGAGACGCCATCTTTACAAAACTGAGTCCTTCCTTCTATGGACATAGTGTACGTATTTCCATTTATTTAGGTATTCATAAACATTTTTCAATAATGTTCTATGATTTTATTAATGTCTTGAGTATCTAGATTTATTCCTAGGTAACTTATAGTTTCATTGTTATTGTAAATGTTAAAAAAATTCTTTTTCTTTTTAAAAAATCAGCAAGGAATTAATTTTTCTCATATAAATACATTCAAAGGTAAGCAATCCAAGACTGGTTCGGCAGATTCAGTTATGCTATTGAAGGCCCAGGCTCCTTGGGTCTTCCTCTTGCACCACCTCCAGCCAGTGGCTGTTACCCTTCTGGCCACCAGATGGCTCATCCAGCTGCAAGTGTGGGGTCCTGATTCCAGGAAGGAATGAATAAAATGGGAGAAGGAAGAAGAGAATGACGCTAGGTTGGCCGCAAGTGGTCTCTTTATCTCTAGGAATGCTCTTTGCTTTAAAGTCTGATTTTAATAGAGTTGTACCAATTTAATTATTGTATCTTTTTCTTCCCATCCTCTTACTGTCAATCTTTCTGTATCCTTGTTTTAGATGTGTTTCTTGTAAATAGAATATGGATGAATTTTATAAAAGTGCAGTCTATCTTTGTATTTTAAGTGGACTATTTTGTCCATTTGCATTTATTGGAATTACTCATATAACTTAATTTACAGTCACCTTCTATTTTTTGGCTTGCCATTTTTCTCACTTTTTGAAATGTTTCTTTTTATCTCTTCTCTGTTCTTATTTTGCGTTGATTGAATTTTTTCTCATTCTACGGTTTTCTCCAATTGAAATTTAAAGTTTTATGGTTATTTCTATTCTTTTAATAATTACAGGTGAACTTTTACTAAAACACTTAAATTTAAATATTTAAATTAGGTATTAATTGAATGAACACATAAATGAATAAGCTGACAGACTAAATTTAATCAACATCTTTGCGTCTTTTCGAACAATGCAAGGATCTTATAACCCTTTAATTAATCATTCCTTGCCAGGAAGAGAGTGATGTAATATTGTCATTTCTTTTTAGTTAATGACATTTGACTGATTTTAAGACATTCTCTTTGTTTCCTGAAATTTTACTGTGATGTGTTTAGATGAAGATTTCTTTTTATTTATTCTAATTTGTACTTGTTGCACTTCCTCTCTCTGAGAATCTTGTGTTTTATTAATTCACAAAATTTCTCAGTCATTGTGTCTGAATATTTCCTTTCTCTCATTCTCTCTACTTCTTCCTCTTGGAATTCTGCCTAGACACGTCAGATCTAAATGTCTCTTAAATCTCTCTTTACTTTCCAGCCCTTTTTTCTGTCTGAGTTGCATTCCAGGTAATTTCTTCATACCTATCTTCTAGCTTACTACTTCTCTCTGCAGCTATTTCTAATCTGTTTACTGGAGTTTTGATTCTAATTACTATAATTCTCATTTCTAGAAGTTCTCTCTGGGATTTTAAAAAATCTGCTTGATCATTTTTTGATAATCTCTTCTTTTTGCCAATACTTTAACTCCCTTTTTTATATCTTTAAATATGTTAAACATGCTAATTTTATATCCTATATCTAAAAGTGGCCATAACTGAAGGATTTGTGCTCCTGATTTGATATTTGTAATTTATGCTGAATTTCAGGTTTTCTTTTCATACTGTGAAACAGTGCTTTTAGGAATTATTTGAGGCCTAGGTGAGGGTGAATTTCTCCAGCCTTTGTTTCTGACAGGGGTCTAGGGTCACTACCATCTCGAGGACTTTAAATTCTTTTCTCTGGATTTCTGGATCACCTAAGCAGTAGGAATTCAATCCGTAAGTCTGTGTTAGAGTCAGCTTATCTTCATGAGTCTTCATTTCACTCCTTTCTCCAAGAGTCTGCTTGTCATATCCTTAGACGAGGTAGATTTCTTTTCCGATTGCCCCATGAAATTGCAGATTTATACAGGGTTCTTCACTTTGACTCCCCAATTTACTAGCGGCTCTAGGATTTGTTGACTGTCTTCAACACAGTTATCAAGTGCAGTTTTGGGTTACGAGAGTTTTGGCAGACGCCACTAAGGCAGTGTGCAGGAGAGAGGTAACACAGAGGGCTGCTCCTTACAAGTCCTGCTTGCAGGGCTGGCCCTTCGTTGTCTTCTTGGAATTTGGCTTTTGGAATGTTCCTATGCTGATAAGGTTGTTTTGCGTGCCTGGAGCACTGAACTCCATTGTGTCTGCTTGCCTACCCTGCACAAACTGTGTGATTTCAGGTGGACATCTGCTTTTCTTCTGGGAATCTTGAATTGCAGTAGTTGTGCAGGCAGAGTGTCTGTGTGCCCAGGCCCCAATAAAAACTCTGGCCTCTGAATCTTAATTGGGCTTTCCTGGGCAGAAACGCTGCGTACGTGTTACTGTGTGGCCCGTCACCAGGGGGAGAATGTAGGGAGCCTGCATCTGGATTCCTCCAGAGTCCACCTAACATGTCTTTTTTCCCTTGTTGATACTGCTGTACATCCTTTTGCTCTAATAAAACTCAGCCATGAGTACAACTGTATGCTAATCCGTGGGTCCTTCTAGTGGACCACAGGATGTGTAGGTGGCTGTGGGACTCTGAAACAGGTAGATACTGGTTTCAAGACTCAGCTCTCTGAATTCATGCTCCTACTTCTATTATGGCCTATTCAGGTTAGCCATGAATTAAAAAATGTCTGATTCGTATTTTATCCAGAAGTTTTAGATGTTTTTTTCAGGGGACCATTATTCAGGGTTTCTATTTCACCATATTGTTGGATGTCCTACCTTTAAAAAAATGATTTCCAAAATGATTGCATCTTGGTGTTATGTTATCTACTTTTTAATATTTCCACACAGTCAAAATAAAAAATCCATTTCTCAAATTGCCAAGCATTCACCCTCTTAAATCTGAATTGTAGAGGGCAGGGCTCAGAGTCTCAGCTCCCCTCATCCTTCGTACCCAGGACCTACAGACCCAGGACCACCCTCAAAGAAAGTCTATTTTCAGGGGCAGCAACTCTAGACCCAGAGGGGAGGTTGGGAGTGGGAAGAGCATTGTAGGTCTGCTAGTGGCTCATTCTCCGCTGCCTCCCTCAGCCGAGAGGAATTCCCTGGAATAACTAAGCAAGAAGCTGGGAGCAACGACATGAGAGTTTATTATCATCGCTGCTCAAGAGGGGACATGAAGCAGGTCAGAAGGGTGAATGTGGGCAAGAAATGGCAGGAGCCTCTATGATGGTTGGTGGGGCAGGGCAGTGGCCATGGCTGTGACTGTGGGGGACAGATAACTGGGGCTTTTCCCCGGTCGAGTTCTTCTTCCAGGAGTCAGATGCAGTCATGCTCAGTCCAGAAGCAGCTCCAGGCCTGAGTCCTCAAGAGAGGCAAGGCTAGATCTCATTCCCTCCCAGCAGTTTCTTCTGGTCTCTTTTCTAAGGGAGGAGGAGGGGCGAGACAGCCCGATGGGGAGAGAAAGCCCAAATTCTCTCCTCTAGGGCAGCTTAGTTCTGGAGTCAACCAGATTCAATATCAGCCTCACAGTACCTGATGCAAAGAGCCCCAGGGTCCCACAATGGATATGGACTTCCCTGGCATCCTGGGATCTTTGGCCTGGGGGCCACCTGGTCAGGCATAGGGGCTCTCTGGGCTGGGCCACCACTGGGGTAGAAAGACAGGCATGATGCCTCTTGAGACTCATTGTAATGGGCTCTTTTCTCCTCCCCAAACCATCCACTCTCCATTCCTCTCCTCTGGACAGCCCTGCCGCCCCAAACATATAGACGTGTATGTTAAGGACTCACCTCCTTAGGTCGGAGTCTTCTCCAGCAGTACAGGCAAAGAGGGGCCAGAGATGCCAGAAGCAGCAGGACCCAGACACCCAACAGCATGGCCCGGATGCTTATGAACAGGGCCTGGGGACAGAGGAGTAAAGCTGTAAGTACCAGAGTGACTGTTGCCATCTGTGCTCTGTCCCTACATTCATCCCCGACACAGTGTCACTCTCCACGCCTTCATCCCTAAGTCTGTAGCTTCTGGAGGGGGCTGAGGAAGGAGCTCTGCATGGACGGGGTGGGCGGGGGGGGGGGGGGTCGCAGCAGTCAACGCGTCTAGTGTGCAGAGGCAGCCAGGGACCTCTCTTATTGGACCTCAGCAACCTCATCAGAACAGTGACAGGCTTGGGCTATGATCTGGTTCCCGACAACCCCAACACTTGAGAGAATCAAGGGAGAACACACATTTAACACCTTTGCAGCACTTCGCACACTTGCAATATTGCCTCATTTCCTGTTGTTTCAATGTTTGTATTTCCCTCTAGTCTGTTTTGTTCAATGCCACATCTGTGGTGACAGCAGTCAAGTTTGGGGCAGAATAGGTGACACTCTTTTTGATGGACAGCCTTTCTCTTGTCCACTGTCTGGAATCTCCCTGCCCACCGCCTGCTGCCGCCACCCTGCACACCCACCTTCAGCATGTTCAGGTAGGAGAGGCATAGGTGCAGCCTTCTGACTTCTTCTGGACTTGGAGTGTGGGGGGCCGAGGTGGGCCAGCTTCCCGAGGGAGAGATATCACAGATATCCTCAGACTCAAAGTGATACTCATAGAAATTACAAGCCCCAATGACAACGGCAGCAGTGGCCGTGGAGAAAGCTGCAAGGGCGAGCAGGGTCCTCAGCTGGGCCTGGTGAGGAGAGGAGGCAGAGAGAGACCTTGGTGATTCAGTGTCTCCTGGAGCCCAGCCCCGTGAAAAGACTGGGAGGCCCAGTGGAACTGGCGTGTGATGGGGCAGAAGGCTTGGGCCTCGTGTCAACCCCTGCTCACCCCAAACTCACCAAGTAAAAGCCACCTCGTTTCTCATAAATGAAGGCAATGGTTCCAGCCAGCACAGCCTGGGGAGAGATTCAAGACGGAGGGTCAGCACAGGAAAGGCAGCCCCTCCAGCTGCCACTTCTGTTTCCCTCTGTAACTGCAGCAGATAGAGCCCAGCATCGCTGGCCCTTCCCCAGAACACTCTATGTGGACCCAAGGCTCTGAGCTAAGCTTTGCTGTCTGTAGTAAGGTAACAGTGAAGGAATTGAGGCCTGAACCAAACTCCTGAGGCTACAGGACCTTCCGTTTTAGCGACTTGGAAAAGTGCTTCTGGTCTAGCCAGGTGTGAGCTCTCCCTCCCTTTCTTTGTAAGCAATGCCAGGTGCTTTATGAAAGTTCCAGATGGCGGGTGGAAGTCTAGGTTGTTGGAGAAGCTCTCAGGACAGGATGGGTCTCCGAGCTGCCTCAGGTCTAGGCACTGTCCTAACAGTGCTCAGCAGCCCACCTGGCTGGGCTTACAGAGCAGGAGGTCCGGTATATCCCGGTGGACAGATGGCTCCGAATACCATTTGGCAATTCTCTTACTAATCTGAGTGTTTTTTTGCCATTGGGTGGCTGAGGATGATTACTTTTGGCCCCTCTCAATAAATAGTGTGTTTTGCTGTTATTCTGTGAGTGTGGGTATGCTAAATGACCCCTCAATCCTGCCATGACCTCCCCACCAAGCTCTTATTGCGGATTGCACAGCCCATCTGGTGACATTAACCACTGTCGTTCAGTGATACCCACTGGATTCCCACCATGTGCAGGACCTGCAGAGGGCAGTGAACGAGCAGCAAGCGGCCCTTCCTTGTAGGGTACACCCTCTCCAGCACATTCTGCCTCCCACATCTCAGTGCAAGCCTCTGGAGAGGAGCTTGGTCCTAGATCCTTAGTTGATATTTGCTGTCGAAGATGGGGAGAGGTGGCCAGCCTGGTGGGAGAGGCCCTGGGCAGGGAGCCGGGAGAGCTGACTGGGCGGCTTTAGACAGACCACCACTTCCCTAAGCTATTTTCTCATCTGTAGAGATAGGGAATCGGCCTTGATGACTCAGGGTCTTTTTGCTTGCTGACACTGTACAGCACCATGTGGATGGCGAGGGTGTTGATGGCGACAGTCTATGACCTCTGACAGCAGGTCCACCTGCCCCTTCCCGGGCCCATCAACCATCCTCCGGCTGCACTCACCACCACGCCTGTCCAGATGGCAGCTCCCGAGTTCCACACAGGGGAGTAGTAGAAGAAATGGAGGAATCCTCCTAGGACCCCACTCAACACCCCCAGCACGATCTGCACCGCCTGAAAGATGAAGAACTTCAGAATCCGGCTCCCAGCTTCCTGGGCCTAGGAGCAACCCTCTGCCCCCAAGACTTGCGGTAGCTTTGAGGACCTGCCACTTCAAGTATTAACAGTTAGAACCCAGGAAAGAGAAAGAGAGAGAGGAGAGAGAAAGAAGGAGGGAGAGGAGAGGTGAAGAGAGGGGAGGAGAGGAAAGGGGAGAGGAAGAGAGGAGAAGAGAGGAAGGGGGAAGGTAGAGGAGAAGGGAGGGGAGGGGAAGGAGAGGAGGAGAGGAGGGGGAGGGGAGAGGAGAGGAGAAGGGAGGGGAAGGACAGGAGGAGAGGAGGGGGGAGGGGAGGGGAGAGGAGAGGAGAAGGGAAGGGAAGGACAGGAGGAGGAGGGGAGGGGAGAGGAGGGGAGGAGAGGAGAAGAGAGGAAGGGGGAAGGTGGAGGAAAGGAGAGGGGAGGGGAGGGGAAGGAGAGGAGGAGAGGAGAGGGGAGGGGAGGGGAGTGGAGGAGAGGGAGGGGAAGACAAGTCAGCCTATGCTGGTGTAGAGGGGATGGACTCAGGGTTCCACCAGCTAGGACTTTAAATGGTCAGTGGGTCCTTTGTACCCCTTTAGCCCACAGCCTACCCTTCCTACTAGAGCTTTTATTGAAAAGGCTGGTCTGTGAGGAAAGAAGCCAGAGACAGAACACAGGAGAACTTGATTTCTAGTAACAAGATAAAACTGGCTCAGTGTCCTATTCAGAGAGGCTGGTGGAGAGTGTGCTCAGCAAGAGGATGGGTCTTCCCTTTCCTGATGCAGAGAGCCTGATGCCCCCTTGGGCCCCACGAGGTGGGCAGCCCTACTCACCCGGGAGGCCACCAGCAGCCGCCTGCTGCCCAGGGTCTGGGAGGAGGGCCGCAGCAGGGAGCACCCGCTCAGCAGGAGCTTGCCCAGAGCTGACTCCTGGTGGATGTGCACGTCGATGCAGGTGGGCTGGGGGCCCCCAGGGGCCACGACACCACCGTCTACCATCCCCATGCCTGTGGACACCTGTCTGGGGGAGGGAGGATGGGAGTGTCATGGAGAAAAAGTTGGCAGAAGGTTTTCACTGGAGTTCAGGACTGGTGGAGGCCCCTAGTCACAGAGCGGCACGGCAGGTCCTCCCTCTCAAGGGCTGTCATGTCAGGACAGCCTGACTCTGCTGGGGCTGTGGTGACCGCTGAGCCCTCTGGAACCTCCCCCTTCACGCCACATCTGCTGTGTCCCCCTACCCTCCTCCCAGGGCCTTGGGGTCTGGACCAAGCAGTACCCTGTATTCCTCCCCTTTCCACCCTCTGCTCTCAGCCGGCTCCTGCCATCGTGGCCCCCACCCTGGCTCTTCTCCAGGTCTCTTCTCCTCCAGAGCCCTCAGGCCACCGACAGAACCCAAGTCCCAGCTGCCTGCTGGGCTTCTATTGTAGCAGCTGCTCCCCAGCTGGGCCTGGGGACACCCCTCAGCCCCTAAATATCTCCCTCTCCACCAACGGCCACTCAGCCCCACACTGCCTGTTCAAGCTGCCACCGCCCCCAAGAAAGGACCGAGCTGTGGGTGAAGGGGGGGTCACAGGCCAGACTGACTTGCCATCAGACAGGGATGCACTTGGCCTCTGTTCTTGCCACCTTCCCTAGTCACATCTTCCACAGGGTGGTGGGTCCCTCCCCCACTCCCTCCCCAGCAAGTCCTGAGGGGCGAGGTTGCAGAGACCTGTGAGGGGGCAGGAAAGCGAACCCCTTGGGGAGGGGGGCTGTGAGAAAGGTCTCTGAGAAAGGGCCACCTGGGCTGTGGGCCTGCCTCACCTGCTCTCTTCAGGGATCTGTGGCTGAGTGTGTGAGCAGGGAGGGCCGGGAGGGTCTGAGCTGGAGCTGAGGGCTGTGCAGAAGCAGGAGGGTGTTGGTGGAGTGCCAGAAAGGGAAGGATGGAGGCCAGACTGGTGGGACTTCAGCGTGAAGCTTCCCAGAACTCAGCTGGGCAAAGGGGCCCCTCTGGGGTTTTCCAGCCGCCGGAGGATCACTGGGCTCTGGTGCTGGAGAGCTTGGGGGCCAGGTGGGTAGCCTGGGAGACCTCGGAGCTGACCAGCCCTGGGAAACCCCATGAGGCTGTCGTGTCCCCAACCACCACCTGGGTAGGGGCTTTCTGAACAAAGATTTGCCTGTGCTGTATGTGTGCCCAGTGTGTGTGTTGTCTGAGTAGGCACCAGTGTGTGAGTGTGTGTGTGTGTGTGTGTGAGCGTGTTCTGCCATCTCCAGCCAACCTGATTATCTGCTCAAGACTGAACCCCCTAGAGGGGCCCCTCTGCCTCAGCTATTTTCTGGGATGTGATGCTGAAGGGCAGGCCCTTCTCCCTCCCCTCCTTCCTTCAGCTCTCGTCCCTCCCACCCACCAGCAGGTCCTCAGCTCTAGGTCGGCTCCTCCCAGGCCTGCTCTGCTTTGTGGCTGCCAGAAGACAGCAGGTAAGCAGGGCTATCACAGCTCCGGGGCCCCTTCCCAGGAGACTCTCACCGCAGGACCCCTCTCTCTCTTGGGGAGTCTCCAAGACCAGTCCCCAAAGCCTCCATCCTGTCTCATAGGATGCCTTCTCCCCCATTCCTGGTTCCCATAGGCCTTGCTTAGGAGGGATGGGTGTTATAGACAGAGGATGTGACCCTAGGAAAATGGCTGGGGAGGCATGTGTCTGGCCCCATCAGCCTGGCTCTCCCTCACCCTCAGTGGTGCCTCAGGCCTTTATTCTGCATGGGGTGGCTGAAGTTCAGGTTCAGGTGATTTGGTGGTGAGAGGTCCTCTGGAGTGAAGCCTGAGGGTGGAGGGCCCAGGGCATAGCAGGGATCTTGGTCCTCTGTCCTCAGCTCCAGCGGCACTGGGAGGAGCTGGGCAGAGAAGAGTGTCCAGAGCAGCAGGGAAGAGCCCCACAGCCTGGAGTCACGGTGGTGTGGGAGGGGAATCTTCATGGGGCTGGCCTGCTTCAGTGGAAGAGCAGGGGGCTAGGCTGATCTGGGGGCGGGAGTCGGGTGAGGAGAGTGGTGGTACCCAGGGGGCTCAGAGGGAGCTGCAAGGTACATTCAGGGCTGCAACATGATGCTGAACTCCTGGGCCCCAAGGGAAGATCTGGGTGGAATCTGAGCTGGACTTCCTTGTGTGTGTCTGTGAACACGTCTGAGCCTCCTTGTGCATCTGCAGAATTGTCAAACACCTGTCATTTATGCCTCAAAGGAGGCCAGGTAGGTGAGAGAGTGAAACCACTTTGAAAAGTACATAGAATACAGATGGGGAGACTTTAGGATTGCTATTTTTGCTGGTGTTATTAGAATTGTTATTAATAATATTATGATTTAAATGATGGTAATTAAGTAGGAGGCCCATTAGAGTTACCTACAGAGAATTTCTATTGAAGCTAGGCAGGTTGATTCTAAAGTGCACACACAGAAGTAAGTGAGCAAAAATGGCCATGAAAGAAAAAAATAACATGAAATAGCTCAACTAAATATTAAATGTATACTCATAATTAAAATTGTGGTGCATGACCCATCAGACACACCAATGGGCAGAATATAAAGAGTAGAATAAGCCGGAATTCCTATGGGAATTTTGCTTTTGCTCAGGGGAGCATTTCAAATCAGTGGGAGAAAGATGATATATTCCACAAACAGAACATGCCCTCCAGAAGTAAACCATCTGGGAAAAAAAAATAAAAATAAAAACCCAACCTAACTTGGATTCATATCTTCCAATTTCCAAGAGAAATTCTAGACGGATCTACATTTAAATGTGAACTGAAAGCATAAAACCACTTTGAAGAAAACACGAAGAATTATTTTATAATCTTGAAATGGGAAAGTCCTTTTTAAGTAGGATGTAAAACCTAGAAATCGTAAAAAAGATCGAAAACTCGGATTATATAAAAACTCAAGCAAAGTCAAAGAATACATCACAAATTGTAAAGAAATATTTGGAGCTCGAGTCACAGATGATAACTTTTCAAATACACAAAGAACTCCCGTAAAGACCAAAATGAAACAAAGTAAACAAGAAGGATGTAGGCTATGAACAGAGAGCTCATAAAAGAAGAACCGAAAATGGCCATTCAGCATATGAAAAGATGACCAACCTCACTCATAATAAGAGAACCAGGAACTGAACCTCTCCTGGAAGAGCCACAGACGGCAGATCAGCGGTTGCCTGGTGCAGGTGTTGGGGATTTATTCTGGGAGGAACCTTAGGGAGGTTTTTGCAACATAGAGATGTTCTGTATCTTGACTCCAGTTGTGGTTGCACAAATGTACAAATTTGCCCAAACTTGTTGAGATATACACTGAAAAGGGAGCATTTTATTGCCTAAAATTGATTAAAATCTACATTGGAATGTAATTTTCCTGATATGCATTTGAAAGAGATTAAAAAGTTTGCTGACACCTTCTGCTGGCCGTGGGGAGGGGCTGTGGGTAAGCTGCGACCTTCCTCCTGCCTGTGAATTGCATGGAGGTCGCTCCACGACGGCAAGATCCATCAAAACACACATGCGCCTTTCCACTGACCTGCAAACTCCATGTTGTTTGTAAGAAAAAAATAGGTGTCTATCCATATGAGACTGCTTAAAAAAATTATGATGCATTCATACAGTGGCATACTCCGTAACTACACAAATGAGTGAGGAAGCATTTTATGGACTGATGCAGGATTATTTTTAAATGTGGTTCTGTGAACAAGTCATTGTGCAGAACAGTGTGTTTGTGGGAAAACTGGGGGAGGAAATATCATTGTAGGATATGTAAGAGAATGATGATATTAGTTTCCATTTGGAGGGCAACTAGGTGGTTGGAGAGAAAGCTAGGAGAGAGGGTTTTAAAGGTATACCCTTTCGTATTGTTTGAACTTTTTCACCGTATGAGAGTATTATGTGTAAATATGTATACTAAGTCACTGAAATAATTCAGATTCCTTTCTTTGTCCAACCTGAGACCCGGAGAAACTTTATTAGATAGTTTTGGGGAGAGGTCCAAGAATATATGTGGTAAAAGACTCTAGAGCCGATTTGGCTTTGCACCCCAGATTAAGGTCACCATGACATTGATACCTACACTGGAAGGCCCTTTAGAACTTGACAAGGAGACTGTTTTCTCTCCCTTCACTCATGTGATGTGTTCCTTTTTGCCTTACCTCGTTCCCAGACCTCACTTCTGTACGTCTTCTCCCCAGCAGGCACGATGACCCAAAACATGGTGACTCTGAATGGAGTCGATGTGGCCTCCACGCTGCCGCAGCCCACCCACATCAACATCCACATCCACCAGGAATCGGCTTTGGCACAACTGCTAAAAGCTGGAGGTTCCCTGAAGGAGCTCTTTTCTCGCCCTTGGGACAGTGGCCCTTCCAAGGCCAGGAAAAGCTATGGGCAGCTGGCACTAGGGGTAAGAGTGGGCTGGAGAGGCTGGTTAGTGAGGTGCCACAGAGGAGGACACTCTCCTTCCTCAGTAGGATGCAAAAAGGAGAATGGGTTGAATCCCAATGAGAACTCACTATTTATATCCCGTCTTGTTTGGGAAAAGAAGGTTTTGGAAGGTTCCCCACAGAAGTTTGGATGAACGAGAAGGCTGGACTGCTTGGATGGATGGTGCAGTGGGGCAGTGCCGGCCAGAGGTGGGGATGGGTGGAAGAATCCCTGGGGGCTGTTGATTCAGATTAATGGAACCCACATGCACTGAGGGCCTGCAGATGCAAGGCAGTAGGCTAGGCACCTCAGGGAAAACTGCTCAAAGGATCCCTGGGCTGCAACCTAAAGGGGCTCAGCATGCATCAGAAGGGATCAGGCAACTACACAAATGCCTAGAATTAAAGGCAGATTAGGTGATGTCCTTGGAGGCAGGGCGGCATCCTGCAGGAGTTGGCATCTGAGCCAGACCTTTAGTAGAGAAAGAGTGGGTTTAGACAGATAGAAGCAACGGAATTCTAGGTTAAGAGAGTGGCAGGAACAAGGGCAAAGAAGCCAGAAAGCACAGGGCAAGTTCTATCAGAGTAAAGAGAATGGGATTCATGGCTGATTAGCCTGGAAATGCAGCCCAGGGCTATACTGCCGAGAGCCTTGAATGATGGGGTGAGGAGTCTGTCCTGAGTCAGCTTCCATAGTGGGAAGGCTGTGGATGGATTCTAAGCAGGAACCTGGGCTTTAGGCTGCCTCACAGCTAGAAGGTGTCCAAGGAAGAAGTACAAGGGTCTGCGCCTGTGTGGTCACAGCAGAAATGACGAGGAAAGGGAGGAGTCCAAATCCTTTGTGGATAGGGTCTCGGTGACTTGGGAGTGAAAGGGTTTGGGATACAAGGGAGGAGAGGAGCCCAAGAACATGCTGAGGTTTGGAGTGTGGCTGACCAGGAGATTGGAGCCCTGGAAGTCAGGGGAAGGCAGACGTTGGAGGTGTGGGTGGGGTGTGGAATTTGGGTGTGATGAATCTGAGATGCTAGCAGGACATGCAGGCGGTGATGTCCAAGAGGCTGTGATAGTCGGATTCTCCAGGAAGTAGATGCTGAGTTGGAGTTAGGTGTGCAAAAGGTTATTGGGGTGTAAGAACTAGGAAACGAAAAGGGAGGGAGCAGAAATGGGCAGGGGGAGACATTAGACCATGATGTAGGCCTGACAAGGTCTCTGCCAGCCCAGTGGGGAGCTCTGGAGCAAAGACTGCCCTTCCAGGAGTTCCACGTTGGGTGGAAATGGCCGTTGTACACTGCCTTGCTTAGCCATTGGCTGGGCAGCCGTCCCCAGAGTGTGCCCTTGGCTTGAAAGACGAGGGGCCCTTGAAGGAGCTGACCACTGTAGGCTGTCAGCTAACCACAGTCTTTTCTTGGAGGGGGTCTTTTTCACCCATCATGGATAAGATGATGTGATTCCCAAGGGAGAATAAGGAGAAAAAAGTGAGAACCATCAGGTGGGATGACAAAAGTGTGGTGTTTAGGAAAAAGTGATGAAGGCTAAAAGCCTGGCATGTCAGAGGGATGGGGAAGAATAGGACATGCTGCTTCATGGACGGTAAGGGAACAGAACCTTCCAGAATCAGAGCTGCAGAGAGGTCAAGGCAGAGGAGAAGGAGAGGAAAGCCACCTAGGTGGGAGCTGGGTGGCTGCTCCTGAGGCTTGTGGGCTTTGTGGGAAGGAGTCTGGCTCTGTCTTGCAGGTGACCCAGATATTGCTGGGGGCTGTAAGCTGTGCGCTTGGAGCGTTTCTCTACTTTGGACCCTGGACCGAGCTGCGTGCCTCAGGCTGCGCCTTATGGGCAGGGTCTGTGGTGAGTAAGGAAGGGGCTGTGAGCTCAGTGGGAGGCAAGCCATTGAGCAAGGAGAAAGTTCCTTTGGATCTGGGTCAGGCATGTGGGGAAGAGACCCAAGACCCGGAGTCCAAATGCCCTTTGCCATGAGGAAGCTGCCTTAGGGGCCTGGCAAAACCCTTTCACTCTCCATTTTCCTCTTTACGGCAAGGGGCAATTGTAATGGAGTCCTGTCCATATGCCAGGTTTCTTTGCCTGTCCCTGGGATCCTGCTCCAATTAGTTGTTCTGGGAGCTATTGGGGGAAGGGTGATGGAGATCATCTCAGGAGAGTAAATTGGAGGTCTTTTCTGGTGTCTTCTCTTCCCAGGCTATTACAGCAGGAGCTGGGACCATTGTCCATGAGAAGCACCGGGGCAAGCTTTCAGTGAGTCTTGGGCATCCTCTGCCCCCTCCTATGTCTCAGTCTTTCTGCTCTAGTTTCCTGTCTCCTCTCCTTTGGTTCCCAATATCCCGGGTTCCTTCCTGGAGGGGTAGGGAGGTTTTCCTGGGCTAGGAAGCTGGAGAAGAGGAGACAGGTTTGAGGCTGGGACCCCATGGCTTTGCCATCAACAGAGGGAGTCTGCATTCTGAACTTCTCTCTTTTAGGGCTGGGTGTCAGGTCTGCTCACCCTGGCTGGCGTTGCCACGGCTGTGGCTGCTGTTGTCTTCTGTGTGAATAGCTTAACCTGGCAAAGTGATGGCTTCGTCTACATCGACACTGTGTGTGATCCCCCAGCCCCTACCTTCACAACCACTGGGTATAGATGGATGCAAAGAAGCTACGGCTCAAGCTGGAGAGAGGACTATTGCAAAGTCTACATGCAAATGCTGATGGTGAGAATGGAAAGTCCAATCTTCTAGGGACTCATCAGAACCATTTGTTCCCAAGGAACCAGGGCACTGGAAGGCAGACACGTAGGCTCTCTGTGCTTGGACCTCATCCTAGGTCTTTTGTTCACGAGGTTTTAACTTAGGCTGAAGACATTTCTCAGACCTTCATGACATGAAGATTCCCTGAATCAAAGGGGATGAGGGGCAAAGAGGAGACATTTAAGAGAGGATATTGTGGGCCACCCTCTGTCTTTCCCGGTGTGTGGCTGTTCCAGTTACCTATTGCTGCATAACACACCACCCTAAAAATGTAGTGGCTTAAAACTACAATTTGTTATTATTTCTCACATTCTGTGGGCTGACTGGGCTCAGAGGGGCAGTCCTCACTTGGGTTTTCTCATGCAGTTCAGATGTCAATGGTGGGTGAAGTCATCTGAGGGCTCATCTGGGCTGGACGTCCAAGATGATGAAATCCATGGCTGGGAGCTCAGCTGGGGCTATCAGCCAGAGGGCCTACAATGGCTTCACCATGTGGCTTGTACTTCTCATAGCACAGCAATTAGGTTCCAACAGGGAGCATCCCACTGAGAGCATTCCAAGAAGTAGGAAATGGAAGCTGCCAGGCCAGCTAACGGCTACCCCGTTAATTGGCATAGTGTCACTTCCACTGTATTTTATTGGTGAAAGTGGTCACAGACCCTTCCAGATCCTAGGGGCTGGAGAAATAGACCCCAGCTCTTCATAGTTGGTGGTAAGGTCATCTTGCTGGCAAGCAAATGGGGTGGAAGCTGTGGCTGCCCAAAGAGTTGGAAAATGCAATCTGCTTTGGTGGGAAGTAGTTAGTTGGACAGAATCTGATACCTGGCTGGGCTGATAAGGTGGTAGTAAGAGGAGATTCAGAGGAGTGGACTCCTGACTGTATCTTTTTTCTTCCTTTATCTCCAGAACTTGTTCCTAGGAATTCGTGCTCTGCTCCTGGCTGTCTGTGTCCTGCAGGTCATTGTATCCTTGGCTTCCCTGGGTGTGGGTCTTCAAAGCTTATGTGGCCAGAGCTCCCGGCCCCTGGTGAGCTGTCAGGGGGGCACTGGGGAAAGAGAGGGTCTGGGTGGTTGGTGAGGCTCTGGGAACAGGGAGAAACATTGGGGCCAGGCACACTGCCTAGCAGAGTCATGCTCAACCTCACTCAACTTCTTTCCAGGGCTCGGCTCGTCCCTTTGCTCTCTGAGGAATCGGTGCGTCCTGGGTTAACTTCCACCCTCTGCTTCTCCATGCCCTCCTTTACTCTCTTTTTCCCACTTTCCCTCTTTTTTGTCCTACATCTTTGTCTAGCTCCCCTTCCATGGTCACCTTTTCCTTCCCCTTCTTTCCTCTTCCTGATTTCAAGTTCTATGAAGCTAACTCTGCCCCATCCTTTTCCACCCAAGAATTGATTTCCCCCTGTTTTTTCAGGATGAGGAAGGGTCAGAAAAGAAGCTCCTGGGGGAGAATTCAGTGCCTCCTTCCCCGTCTAAGGAGAAGACCACGGCTGCCATCATCCTGTGAGCTGCCAAAGACCCTGCCTGGATCCCCACATGTCCCTGCGGAGTAGCCCAGGGTGCTCCCCCGGGCCCATCGCTGCCCTGTCCCTCATACTTGCCTCTCCTTTGGCCACTGTCCACCACCTCCTCCTCTCCCCATCACCCTCACCTACCGTTCCCACTCCAGTGTCCTCAATTCAAGGAACAGGTATTGTCACATTTTCCCCAATGCTGATTAAACATAAACAACCATGAAAAATAATTTTGCACAGAAAGGTTGTGGTCTCCTTCTGTTTATACACATGGCATTCTGTGAAGGGCCTTTGTGTTGGTATGGATGGAATCAGACGAGAGTGGATTTGTCACATGGAAACAAGGTCCCAATGAGACTAAATTTAATTATGTTCTGCTCTATATCCCAAGTGGCAACACTCCTTGTTATGATTTCCTTCTGTTCAATGTAAAGTGAAAAAATCTCTCATATGCTTAGAATCTTTTAAAGACAATCTACTACGACTGTCTTTAAGCATCTACAACCTGGACTTGAATATACAGAACTATGTGAATCATGGAACAAGATCTCTCTCTTCCTCCCTCCTTCCCTTCCTTCTTTCTTTCTTTTTTTGTAGTAATTAGTGTTGGTTCTCTCTCTCTACGTACACACCTATTATTCTTCACTTTCATTGTAAATGATGTGCTCAATTTGTTTTTTACTTTTTTCATTTTTTTATAAATATATAATAGAAATACATAGATGTGAGCATTTCTAAAGGGTAAGAAAACAGGTTATGGTCTGGAGAATTAAAGATGTGATAGTCTGGCTTTTTTCTGATTCCACCATAGTAAGCAGCCTTGCATTTTCATTATGAAATCTTATGAAATCTCTGTGAGGTAGGTTTCCTTACTGAGCAGACTCACAGGAGAGCAACTAGTCTTCAAACCAAGCCGAGTGGCTCAACGCCCCCACCTTTATCCACTGTGCAGTACTGCCTCAGAGGCTGCGCTGAACACGTGCAGCGCTCCGGCAGTGAGGGGGGCGTGGCCCCAAGAGTGGAGGGCCTATGTCTCTCTCCCCGGGGGCTTCTCACTGGCCTAGTCCCTCGATGGAGATTTATAAATAAGCTTGTGTAATAAAGGCTCACGGAGACAAGGCAGAAATATGTTCAGAGTATTGGGCAGAAAATGGAGGCATTGAACAGGGGTTACCAAATTACAGCCTGAGGGTCAAAGCCTGTCTGCCACCTATTTTTGTAAAAAAACCTTTATTGAAACGCAACCACGCTTATTTGTTCACACATTGTCTATGGCACCAGGGCAGAGTTGAGTAGTCTCAACAGAGACTGATGGCCCACAAAGCCTAGAATATTTACTACCAGGCCTTTTACAGAAAAAGTTTGCCCTCCCCTGGCGTAGGGGGCGGTGGGGGTGGCTAGTTCTACTGGGTGATTGACAGGCGCCTATTTTCCTCCTGCTGCCTGTGTGAATCTGGCCCTGGACTGGCTGGCCTGGAGCTTGCTGGAGAGGCAGACCCTCCGCCCTACCCCAGACCTCCTGAATCAGAATTTGCATTTTCACAGGATCCGCAGGTGCTTCTTGGGTTCAGCATGTTCCAAGAAGCACGGGTATACATAATCACATCTAGGCGGCTTGCCGGGGAGAATTCAGATATGGAACGAGGCCCCTTGAATTTAATCTTTGTTTTAATTCTTTTTATGAACTTGCTAACCTTAGAGTTTTAAAAAGGAATTTTAGTGATAAGAAACACAAACCCAAGATGCTGGTAAGAGAAGGCATCTTTACTTTCTTCCTTAGCTTAAGATGCTATTAATTAATGTCTGTGCTTCAGTGTTTCTCAACCAATCCTTTTACGGCCAGACCAGATAGAAATTCTTATCATTTCTCATTCTGGTAAATAAATGTCAACGTGGGTTTTTTTTTGGTGGTTATTGCATGAAATGGTCTCTTACTGTCAGAGTCTGGCAACTTCTTCCTTTTTTCTCCTGACGTGTCTAAGTCTCTGAGGGAAGGTGGTCTCCACTATCTGCCCTCTCTAGCCCCCCCTGCCCTCCCTCTCCCCACCCTGTGAGTGACCTTGGGAGTTTCTGAATCTTTGTTTTCCTTTTCCGTAGGAAATAGGATGTCATGCTCCTCTCCCTGGCTTTTGTTTACTTAGATGACAGCTAAGCAACAGTTGTGCAGTAGACAACAGCTATTTGTCTATTTGCACAACTCAGTCGTGGTGATGAAGCTGTATATATACAATGGAAAGGGCTTCACGATCCCGAGATGGGGTGAGGCAAATCATCCCAAACCTATGGATGTGTAATATGTTTATCAAAGGACTTAAAACCATTCAGAGGACAAACAGGTTCTGTTCTTTTCTAATCACTGCTCTTAATTGTGTTTTGTCAACTCCCTCTTTCCCCATTGGATACTGACTCCTTTAACATCAGGGCCAGATTCCAGGTTCCCGAACTTCATCATTAAAATGGTCTCAGGCCCACCTGGTGGTATAGTGGTTAAGTTCGCTTGCTCTGCTTCTGTGGCCTCGGGTTCTCAGGTTCAGATTCCTGGTGTGGACACTACACCGCTTGCCCAGCCATGCTGTGGTGGCATCCCACATACAAAATAGTGGAAGATGGGCACACATGTTAACTCAGCACTAATCTTTCTCAGCAAAAAGAGGAAGATGGGCAACTGATATTAGCTCAGGGCCAATCTTCCTCACACACACACACAGATGTCTCAGGTTTGGTCTTCAAGACTCAGTCCTGTTCATTTCTAAAACTGCAATCATCAGAGCTTGGCTCCCCGCCCCAGGAGTAGGGAGGCTGCTCAGACCCGGAGGGGCAGGGAAGGGGTGTGGTCTGGGTGTGGGGCTCCTCCTCCATTCCCTTTCCGGGGCTCCCCTCTCCCATTCCGAGTTGGGACCAGGAAGAGGGACGAGGGGCAGGGCTTCCTTAGTACCTGCTGGAGGAGGCAGTGGAGGGGATGCGTGTCTGGGATTTCTTGGCTCGACTGAGATCCAGCTGACGTTCGTGGTCTTTGCCGACGTGGTGTGGGTGGTGTTTATTCTCCTTGGTCAGTCTGGGAGGCACCTGGGAATTTCCCTGCCTTCGGCTCTGTTAGCTGTCTGGCTCAATCACAGAAACTTCCTGGAAAAGTACAGACAGCTCCTGACTTAGGATTTTCCGACTTTACGACGGTTCTAAAGGGACAGCTTTCAGTAGAAACCGAACTTGGAATTTTGAATTTTGATCTTTTCCTGGGCCAGCGATATGCGGTCGAATCCTCTCTTGTGAGGCTGGGCAGCCGCAGCTACCGGTCGGCCCGCTACCCGAGGGCAAACGACCCACACACTTAGACCATGCTGGACACATCAGCCATTCTGTTTTCACTTTCAGCGCGGTATTCAATAAATTGCATGAGTCATTCAACACTTTATTGTGAAATGGGCTTTGTGTTAGATGGTTTTGCTCAACGTAGGTTAGTGTAAGTGTCCTGAGCAGGTTTACGGGGGGCTGGGCTGAGCTGCGATGCTCTGGAGGTTGGGTGTGAGAGAGGCGTTGCCGACTTTCTGTGTTTTCGACTTGGTGGGTCTATCGGAGGCAGGTGGGGGCGGCTCCGCGCAGCCCAAGGAGAGAACCGTGAAGGGCAGGACCAGGACGGGGAGCGCTGTCCTGTGGGGAGAATGTTCATGGACTCTTCGCTGCCCTGCAAGGCTCAGCCTCTCTTCGGAGATGTCTCCGCCGATGGAAGGAGGCCCCACTGCCTCAGACTCCGCAAAGAGGGCCCCGGAGCGCAGATCCAAAGAAGTACTCAGAAAAGTTTGCAATTAAGTTTTAGGAAAAACTGTCAAATTTGTTTAAAAAATTCCTTCTGAAGTAGGAAGGAGACATTAGGAGGGCGCCTTTTCACGACTAGCTGCTGCTGTGAACTTTTCAGCGCTCACTGTGTTAATTTCCCCCTCTCTCCTCTTCACGCCCGCATCCCCTCCTCGTTCAGGAGGATTTCTATTTTTTTAACGGATTCCTTGAAATTCTTTTTTTAAAAACATGTGCACTTAACTAAAAAAATACTAAAGGTAATCAATATCCTTATCCTCTATCTGAAAAATGCAGTGCCTTTAGAATGCTCATCATGACATTCTTGAATTTTAGTTCTATCCTGATAAAATAATGAACTCCACAAATTAGATACTTTAATTTTTTCATGTACTCAATGTTTGTTTAGATTTGTATATGTTTTTATTAAGAAAAAAGCTCTCCTTTTCTTCTTGTAGTTCAGGCTTTCTTTCTGATATTTTTCTTCTTCCTTGGGGTACGTCCTTTAGAAGTTTCTTTAAAAGTAAAGGCTTCTTGGTGGTAAACCTCAGTTTTTATTTATCAGAATATTCTTTATTATACTCAGCTCCAGATAGATAGTTTCACTGGATATACAATACTAGCTTTAGTTAAATATAACCAATTCTGTTTGCTTTTAAGATCTTTTCCTTGTGTTTGGTATTTTGAAGATTTACTTCAAAATCTGTAGGTGTGTATAAATTTATTTTTCCTTGAAAATTCTTCCGGAGGGATTATTTTTAAAGAATCTCAGTCTCAGAATTTACATTTTCCTAAATAAGTCGTGAGATGGTCACGCGCAGCATGGTGACTTTAGTTAGTCATACTGTATTGGATATTTGAAATTTGCTAAGAGAGTAGATCTTAAAAGTTGTCATCACTAGAAAAAAATTGTAACTACGGGTAGTGATGGATGTTAGTGAGACTCATTCTGGTGATCATTTCACAATATATACAAATATCAAACCATTATGCTGTACCCTGAAACTAATATAATAGCATATGTCATTTGCATTTTAAAAAAAAGAATTCATGCTTTTATTTTTAAAAACTGGAAAACTCTCTGAATTACACTTTTGAATAGTTCCTCTTCTGCATTCTCTCTAATATTTCCTTCTCAAATTTTGGCCAGACATACCTTAGACCTTTTCGTTGTAGCTTCCTCATCTCCTAACCCCATTTGTATTTTTTATTTTTCTTCTCTTTATTTCTACCTCCTGCATTATGGTTAAATTCTTTATAACTATTTACTAAGTTGACTAATTTCTGCCTCAGTTATGTGTAACCTGCTTTTAACCATTCTATTTTAAATTCCAGTTTTAAATTTCTAGATTTTATATCTACTTCTTTTTCAAATTCTCCTTTTCCTTTTTCATACTCTCTTTTTCCTACGTCATACCACTGGTGATCTGTTGTATTTCTTTAAAATTACTCCTTTATTTATTTTATTTTCTGCTGGAAAAATACACAATTTTGAAGTCTTTGTGTTTTTTTTTGCTACCGACTCTCACTAGCGATATCTTATTTATTTTTATTTTAAAATATTTTACCATTTTGAAGCAGACAGTTCAGTGGCATTAAGTACATTCACTTTGTTGTGCAACCATCAC
>NC_060274.1:126087981-126090644 GCF_021613505.1 Equus quagga | reverse complement strand
CCCTCAGACCAGGGTGGTTGTTTCAGGAGTGGGCACATGGCCCAAGCCGGTCACATGAGAATACATCTTACGGCTACCAGAAGAGGCTCTTGCTTTTTACGCTGAACTTGAACCTGGAAGGATGTAAAGCTGGAGCTGCAGCAGCCATATTGCCCCATGAGAGGTCCTCCTGGAGCCGCCAAAGACACGCCAGGAGCCTGAGAAGGAAGCCAGCTTGTGGAAGTCAGAGCTGAGAGATGGGGAAAAACCACTGTTGATGATATTGCTTGAGCTGTGACTGCAGCAGTGCCTGAAGTCAGATTCACTCTTGACCGTTTGGGTGTGTGACCAATAATCTTTTGCTTAAGCCACTTGCGGTGAAAGACTTTTAATTAATAGTCTGAAAGACTGGGATCCAGTAACTGGCATTTAAATTGGTTGCCCACGAATCTCTAGGTCCCAGATCCTACGGTGCTGCACTCAAAGTGCCCTGAGCTGGGGGCCACTTTTGAGAGCAAAGGCAGGTGTGTTGCTCCATTGCTGTTATGTGGTGGGATACACATCACAGTTCTGGGAAAAATCACTTGTGCACCAACGCGACTCCACACTGTGCTGTCACCATTCTCCAGATTTACCACTCCCTTGTCAGCAAATTTGGGTTATGAAACAGATGTGTAGCAGAAGAGATTGCGTATATTCTTTGCAATGCATGCAAATATACGCACGCATATATATAAATATATGCATATTATTTACATATGCGTAGGATCATTTTGGAAGGAAACACCAAGACTTGGCCACCTCAAGGTGAGGAAACTGAGTATCTAGGAGATGAGGTAGGAGTGAGACTTTTCATTGTGTACCCTTCGCATATTTTGAATATTCCTTAATCAAAAAAGTAATTTAAATTAAATCATTAAAAAACTTTTAAAAAATTAAAGAAAGGCCTCCCCTAGATCCTCTCTGTCCTCTCTCAGCCAGCATCTATGTGGCTTCATCACTAAACCATCTGCTTTTGTCACTTTACTTCTTGAAAGCGAGACCACGTGACATCCTCGGGTCCGTGGAATGACCCCGCCTGCACGGAGAACCCAGGGTGCAGTGCAGCCCGAGGCAGAAAGCACAAAAGCTCACAAACCTGGAAGAGCCGTCCTCCAAAGTGACTGAGCCGTCTCTCTGGGGAGAGCTGAGATTCCCAGCAGAGCCGTGACACTGCAGAGCAAAGGCCCCTTTTGCAGACATTTTGGGAGTTGGGAGTCCCTGCCTGACAGACAGGGGTCCCTAATCAGACTCCTGGGTAGGCGGTGGCCCGGGGAAAGTCTGCACATGGGCAGAGGCAGCCCGCGCAGACTGCCTCCTCCTTCCTCTGTAACAATGAACAGAGAGCCAAGGACGACCAGGTACGTGAGGGAAGCTCAAGGCTCACTGAGCTGACAGAAAAACAGACCCTAAGAGGGACAGAGGGAAATGAAGAGCATCCAAACGGCACCTTGAGCAAGATGAAGACAGTGGGACCACATCGCATCTATCAGCAATAAGAACACGCTAGGTGCAGAGACCATTAGGGGCAAGAGTTACTTGGAGATTAAAAATATAGTTGCTGAAGTTAAAAAAAGTCCAAGAAAAATCTAGAACATAAAAGAATGAAAGGAGAAAGAGGCCTGAAATATGAAAGACAAGATAAGAGTGAAAGAGGACAATCCCCATGGCTATGGTTTTGCTAGGGAAACCTCCTCCAGCGAGAGCGTCTGAAAGAGAGGGCAGAGAAAGGGCTAGGGAGGAAAGGTCAATAAGAAGAAAATCACACAGAGTTAAGGAAGGACTTTAATTTGCAGCATGAAAAAGCCCACTTAGTGGCAAGCACAAGAAATAGGAAAAAATATACTGTTTCACACTCCGACCCATCTTCATGAAATTTCAGTCCTGGGGGTCTAGTGGTTAAGATCTGGTGCTCTTGCTGCCGAGGCCCAGGTTCATTTTCTCGCCAGGGAACCACATCACTCATCTGTCAGTGTCACACTGTGATGGCTGTGTGTTGCTGTGATGCTGAAAGCTGTGCCACTGGTATTTCAAATACCAACAGGGTCACCCATGGTGGGCAGGTTTCAGCAGAGCTTCCGGGCTAGACAGACTAGGAAGAAGGACCTGGTCACCCACTTCTGACAAAACTGGCCACGAAAACCCTCTGAAATAGCACTGGGAGGTGAGGTGATGATGCAAAGACCAGGCAGGGTTCTAGACGGGGAATGGACTTGATGGCACCGACAACTAACAATAAAGGCTAAGGAGAAGATTCCAGACCTTAAACAACAAGCAACAGTAACAAACGTATAGGCCCTCACAGAGGTATAGGCATCAGATTGGCATCAGACCTAATGTAAGCTGGGGGACAGATGGAGCAATGTCAGAATTTTGAGAGAAAACGGTTTAGGACTGGGATTTTTAAATGCAGTCAATCCAGCTCTTGAATGAAGGGGCAGAAAAAAAGAATTTTTTCACACTGTAAGAAATTCAGAAAATTTGTTCTCATACACCTTTTTTAATCATAGATATTTGAAGATCTACTCTGGAAAAACAAGGGAGAAAGCCAGCCAGAGGAGCGATGGGATCCAGCAGTGGCCCTGACCCGGAAGAAAGAGGAGGAGGAGAGTCGGCGGCAGGTGGGAGGCATGGGAATGAGGAGG
>NC_060274.1:126060564-126087881 GCF_021613505.1 Equus quagga | reverse complement strand
TGCCACACTACCACCCACCAACATATGTGAGGACAGCATTAACGGAAAAGCAATAAACAGGAAAGGCTTGTAGCTGAAGAGACAAATGCGTCATGTTGCTCACAGCTAGACTTTACAACAACAGTCAAATGAGTACATCCTGTGTTCTCAGAGATAAAGGCAACAGCTAAAGCCACAGAGGTTTCTTGTTAGCATCTTATTGCCTCTCATGGGAAAATGGGAGGTGAGACATGCTGATGCCTTAGTTTGTTAGGGAGGATAACACTATGCCCACGGGAGTGGCTGGACCAATGGGTCCATGGTACAAACAATTGTAATGATGGGACAGGAAGATGAGTATTTTTTCAGATTTTCTGTCTTTTTGTAATCAGGCAACTGTTTTTCTCTTTGACTCTTTAAGCTAAATTCACCACAAAAGCCACATTCTTCAGGGCCAGCCCCATGGTGCAGTGATTAAGTCTGGCTCACCCTGCTTTGGTGGCCCAGGTTCACAGGTTTGGTTCTCAGGCATGGACCTACACCACTCATCAAGCCACACAGTGGTGGCAACCCACATACAAACTAGAGGAAGTCTGGCATAGATGTTAGCTCAGGGCTAATCTTCCTCAAGCAAAAAAAGGGAAAGACTGGCAACAGATGTCACCTCAGAGCAAATGTTTCTCACCAGAGGGGGGAAAAAAGCCATATTCTTCACTATGTCTTTCTCAGTGCAAAAACGGGAAGAAATGGAAGTGAAAGAAATTGCTGTGAGGAAGGGAAGGCTGTGCAGGGTGAGTCTGGGGGTGCTGGATGACCCAAGGTGAAAAATAAGCACATGCTTAGTGCGTTAGCAAAACTGAGACACTGAATAAGGGAAAACCACTTCCCTAGGAGTTACCTCTCCTGCTCTCTGATCCAAAGAGATCTGGACCATCTGGACATCTTGCAATATATCACATTGATGCATTGCATCAAGGTCTCACAACCTCAGCACTATTGACATTATTGGGCCAGACAACTCTTTAGGGGGCTGTCCTGTGCATTGTAGGATGTTTAGCAGCATCCCTGGCCTCTACCTACCACATGCCAGTGGTGCCCACTTCCCTGTTGTGACAACCAAAATATCTCGAGATATTGTCAATGTCCCTTGTGGGGGGAAATCATTCCCAATTGAGAACCACATCACATCAATGATATCACATTGAACAGGCAGGATGAGCAATAGATGGCCAGCATGCTAGTGGCCTTGGCAAGATACATATGCTTGAGAGAGAGGAGGATCAATTCTGGACTGCCAGCTCAAAGGGGGGATCCTCAGTGAGAGTGGGCTGCCACCTTCTAGAATGCCCCAGACAAAGTGAATTGGTGATCTCCAAGAAGAAGAATACACAGGTTTGAGAACCAAGAGATAAAAGAAGCAGAAGAAGCCACACTTACCATTATTCCCAGTTACCCACCGGAGAGGGCTTTGTCTTTCTTGTCCCTGGGCTCTGCAGGGTTAGATTTCCCATCTGCAGTAAAAGTCCCACTGAACCATGACCTATGGCTGCCACCTGAACACTGTAGACTCCTTGTGTCCGGAAACCAGCAGCCAAGAACAGCAGACTCACCTTGGCATCATTAATTGACCCTGATGAGCAGAAGAAAAGGCTGCTGTTCACAATGGGGACATGGTAGAACCTGTGGAACTCCACTCGGGTGCCTCTGGGTACTCCTTGCCCAACTGAAACTATGAATGGGGGAGTACCACAACCCCAGCCTAAGAAGAGTACGGTTATTGAGGTCCGAGATCCCTCAGGAATGAGAGTTTGAGTCGCACAAAAGGTAAGCACTGACACAAACAGATGAAATCTGAAGGTGAGGGGAATTGAGAATGGATAATGGAGAAGGAAGACAGTGAGCCCTAGCTGCAGCCTGGATTGAGGACAGCAACAATGGCTGCAGTTCATCCTAGAAATCTTCCACTTTTAGTTGCCTCTCAGGAAGAGAGTCCTAGGGGAACCATGAAGGAACAGATCTCTAAACATTTATGGGGAAGTGGATCCGCGTGGAGCATGCCAACCAGCCATGGAAGCCATGAAGGTGCATCACTCTTGAAGGTTCTCCCTCCAAGAAGAAAACTTTGTCAACTAATATTTGATGAGGGTGCTGAGAACACACAATGGGGAAGAATAGTTTACTCAATAAATGGTCCGGGGAAACTGGATGCCCACATGCATAAGAATGAAATTGGACCCGCACCTTATATTACTCAAAAATTAATTGAAGACTTAACTGTAAAACTACCAGAAGAAAATTCAGGGAAAACACTCCTTGACACTGGTCTTGGTAATGACTTTTTTGGGTATGACACCAAAAGCACAGGCAGCAAAAGCAAAAACAGACAAGTGGGATAACGTCGATGTAAAAAGCTTCTGCACAGCAAAGGAAACCATCAACAAAATGAAAAGGCAACCTACGGAATGGGAGAAAATATTTGCAAATCATGCATCTGATAAGGGGTTAATATCCAAAATTTATAAGGAACTCATAAACTCAATAGTAAAAATAGTAAATAATGATGGTAATAATAATATGATTAAAACATGGGCAAAGGACCTGAATAGACATTTTTCCAAAGAAGACATACAAATAGCCAACAGGTACATGAAAAGGTGCTCCATCACTAATCATCAGGGAAATGCAAATCAAAACCACAATGATGTTTGAGGCCAGCCCCGTGGCCGAGTTGTTAAGTTTGCGTGTTCTGCTTCAGTGGCCCAGGGTTCACTGCTTCGGATCCTGGCACGGACCTACACACTGCTCATCAAGCCATGCTGTGGTGGCATCCCACATAGGAGAAATAGAATAACCTACAACTAGGATATACAACTATCTACTGGGGCTTTGGGGAGAAAAAAATTTTAAGAGAGGAGGATTGACAACAGATGTTAGCTCACAGCCAATCTTCTTGACAAAAAAAAACACAATGAGGTATCACCTCACACCCACAGAATGACTATTATCAAAAAGACAAGAAATAAATGTTGGCGAGGATGTGGATAAAGAGGAACCCTTGTGTACTGTTGGTAGGAATATAAATTGCTGCAGCCACTATGGAAAACAGCATGAAAGTTCTTCAAGAAATTAAAAATAGAACTACCATGTGATCCAGCTTCCCCTTCTCAGTATCTATCCAGAGGAAATGAAATCAGGATCTCAAAGGATATCTACACCCCCATATTCACTGAAGCATTGTTCACGATAGCCAAAATATGGAAATAACCTAGGTGTCTGTCAACAGATGAATGGATAAAGAAAACATGGTAATATATACAATGGAATATTATTCAGCCATTAAAAAGAAGGAAATCCTGCCATTTGCCATGACAAGGATGGATCCTGAGGGCAATATGCCAAGTGAAATAAGTTAGAGAGACAAAGACAAATAGAATTTCACTTACATGCGGAAGCTAAAAAAGTCTAACTCATAGAAACAGAGAGTAGAATGATAGTTGTCAGGTGCTGGGGCCGGGGGAAATGGGAGATGTTGGTTAAAGGCTAAAAACCCAGCATGAAGATGAATAGTTTCTGAGGATCTAAAATAAAGCATTAAAAAAGAGAAAAGAAAAGAAAACTTGCCATCTGCTCCAAGGAGTGCACTTAGCTGACAGCCCCCAGCTGCAACACTTTCAGGATCTGCCTCAGCTTTTGAGCCAAAGCCATGTTCTTCCCAGGCATTTCCGGCCAAAGCTGAGCCCAGCAGAGCTACCAGCTTCTGCCCAACGCAAGACTTCCCTATTGGTCAGCCTTCACCCCAGAAGTCTCTATCGAGATGGCCCAGGCTTTGTCAGATCTGAGGCTCTCCCTACCTAACTCAGCACCTTCTCCCCTTTCCTCTTGCAGGGGTCAGATCCGCATCATGGTCTGAAGACTTTCTATGCCCAGTTCTGCTTCCTCCCTTTTATCTTTAACAGGCATTACTCTGTTCCCCACCCCCAGTAAACCTCTTGCACTCCTAACTCTTTCTTGGCAGTGCTTCTCAGAGGAACTCACACAGCAGTATTGTCACCTGCCTCGAGAGTGGTCCTAAGGAAAGTGAAGATGTATGTTAGGTCCTACCTGGGAGAGGATGCCACATTGCTTAGCCCTCAATCCCCCACCTCATGCAGCTCCCAGTGTCGCCTGCTCAACCTTGGGTAGCACACTGGGATTTGTTCTTGCCTGCAGACAGAAGGGAAACTCTAGGAAGAGGCACAAAATGCCTTCTAGACATTATTCCTCCCATGTTCCTGGTTCTAATACGGTTACATTTATTTGTCCTTGCTATGGTGAAATGCCCAGAGTGGAAGTGTCTTCAGCTGGCAGCGACCCAGTAAAGTGGCTTTCACCCAGTCTAAAGGTCTTCAGGCACCAAAGATGCAAAACCTCACCAGAGTCAAGGGATCTAAACATCTCCATTGCCTCTCCATGGAGGCATGCTCTTCTCCCAAGTCAGAAGAATGGGAATCAGGAGGCCGGGAATTTATAATATAATTCATCTTTATTATTTCACTCAACTGAATATATTTACACACATATTTTCCAGAATTTGTCATATTAAGGGTTATATAGGGGACAAAAGTATTAATGATGACTGTCCACCTTCTTATAAATGGATTAATCTTGAAGGTAACCTTTCAAAAAACAAAAGCAGGTGACATAGACTCTGTCCTCAAAGCATGTGTAAAGTGGCTAATAGTGAACACATCTGACCAGACTTCAACCAGGAAGAAGACTCCATCATTCTCGTCTCATACACCACCACATCAGGCAGCTCTCAGTATAATCGGCTCGGCCATGGGTAGAACACCACCATCTTGGAACCAAGAAGCAGCCTTCAGTATGGAGGCTGCATGCCAGTGAAGCTGGGGCAGAGAGATGGAATGAAGCTGGAATGTTGATGCTACACTGGCCTCAGACTGCCTACTCCTGGACTTCTTGACATGAACCACAAGAAGCCCCTAATGTGTTTAAACCATCATCGTTTGAGTTCTCTGAGTTTTAACCTAATTCCTAACCCTCAGGGATAAAAAAGGAGAAAAGGGCAAAAAGGTTTTCCATAAGCTTTGCTTCAGGAAATCTAGAATTATAGTTAGAATTTTAGAACGTTGCAAGATTGTCTAATCTTGACAATTTTACATGCTTCTGATTTTTGTGTTATTGTATTGCACTGTGATGATTAGCAATAAAATCTTTTGAAACCTCACAGTCTTGTGTTCATTTCCTGAGAGACAACAAGGGAGGGTAGGCTGGGTCCCACTTTCCATTCAGGCTTGGAAGGAGGAGAGCACTAAAGAGTGGCCACCACACGCGGAAAGGAACCTGCTAACCATGAGTCCTGCCCCACCGGAGACAGGCTCAGGGGCTAGCGGGCCTGGCAAGCAGGCCTGGGAACTGGGAGGCCCACAGGAGTCCAGCTTCTCCGGCTTGTCATGCCCAGGAGTTGGCTGGACAGTGCCTTGCTGTGACATACCTGGATCCCCTGGTTCTTGAGTAATGATCTGTGTTCTGCCGCAGCCTGGCCTCGGCCTTGGTCACGGTGTCTGTCCTGACTCCAATCCACCTACACGGGTAAGGTGACTCGTGTACCTGATTCTGACCCTTAACATCAGCCTCGCCTCAGAAGCCTTTTCCAGATTTACCCACGTTATCTCTTCTTTCTCCTTTATAATCCCCTACCACCTGCAGCAGCCTGACAATTTATTTACGTACAAAGAGCTGCCGCCTCACAGGTGAGATGCACCTACCTCCCCAGCCCTCCAAGTCATGGACCCTCTTCCCAGCCTACCAGTCCACCCATGCCCGCCCTCGACCTCAGATGTCTCTAAGTGAAAGAGACCCTAGGCATTTCAGCTACCTATAGTAACATATCTTTTAAATTCTTTAGTAATTTTGAGGTGTTGGGCTTTGCCTGGGCATTTTTCATTTTTTTGCTGACCGTCTCCCAGTGATGAGGGTAGCCCTGCCCTTCACGTCTCCCTATCAGCTCGTTGGCCTTTTGCAAAAGATCTTTTGCCTGGTCTTCCCTGGCTTGGCCAGTTTCCTTGTTATTAAAGGCACAAACTCGCTGCTCACACTTTTTAATTATCTTCTTAAGAGCTTTGTTGTCCGTGTTCTTGAGGTACTCCTCAAGTTTCTCGTCTGCTAGATCTTCCTTCCGGGTGAACAGCACAATAGTGTATTTCATAACGTCCTCTCCAAAGATGGCCTCCAGGTCCCCCACCACCTTTTCATCCTCCTGAGTGAATCGTCCCAGCTGGAGCACCAGGACCAGAATCTTGCTCCCTTGTCCACAGCAGGACCAACAGCGTTCGACCTCCTGCTCTAGCTGGGATGGACCTCCTTCAGCAGCGGGCATCAGGCAGAACACAGGAGTGTCCACAACCACGACCTCCTGCCCTTGCCACGCCCTCCTTCTGCTCTGGCACGTCTTGGTGACAGGCTGCGCTCGAAGCTGAGACAAGAATTTGTCCTTCCCGAGGACGGTGTTCCCCGTTGCACTCTTCCCACTCCCACTCTTCCCCACAAGGATAATGCTCAGGGCCTCTGTTGAAAGGAAAATGGGAAAGATTTGTGAACCATGGGCTGATCTGGGTATGACATTCAGAGTTATACCATACATTACAGCAGAGAACCCTCCGAGAGCATCAGGGCCGCCCTCTCACCTGACAGCTCCATCCCCAAGCACAGGAACGGCTTGTTCCAGTCATGCAGTCTGTGAACTCAGAAGCAGGACTTGACCATGGTCTCTGCCCAGTGCTCATGCACTGACAGGGCACTGTTCCTATCTCAGAATCTGCTCTGCTCCCTTTTTCTGCTAACTTCTCTGACTCCCTGGCACCTTGTGAGTGCCACTGGCTTTATTACTCTTCACCTACTCAGCTGGGCCTGTCTACACATCTCATCTCTTTGTCTTCTGTTCCTACTGTGACTATGTCTTCCTACTGCCAACTAATGCTAACGTAGCAAAATCTCCTTGATGTATTTGAAAAATTATTCCCTAGAATTGACTTTTCATGAAAAAGTAACAACATACACCCTTGATGGATTACCAGTTCCCTTGCCTGAGTCACACTAAAATCCATTTCTCATTAAAACCATGTTAACCTTAATTGTGTCTTTCATTGATGAGTCAAAAGGCACTTCATGGTTATCATAATGAATATCCACTAATACCGTTCTGTGTGGTGACAATGATGGAGAATAAATTTTCCTATAAATGGAATTACAGATGCATAGAGATCTTACAAGGTGTATTACTGGGGGTTTCCTTATGGCTTTGCACTTGTACTATGACCTCTCTCTCTTTTCCATTCAGGTCTCTTCACATTCAATTATGAATTCCTTACCAAATTACTAGTATCTGCCTCAAAACAAAAAGGGAGGAAAGCCCATCCTGTGCTCTTCCTTCCAGGGGAAATTATTGAACTGCTTATGCTGAACACAATCTTCATAGTTATGCTTTCAGGATGAAAAATAGATTAATCTTCTGACACCCCCATATTTGCCATGTATTTCAGTCCCTGCTTCCACACCCTCAGAGGGTGTGCTTCTCAAGTCCTCTCTAATCTGGTCTAACCTCCCCATCCCACGTTATCTAGAGGTGTGAACCCTCCATTTCCATCAAGACCATTCCTTTTGATTCCCTCACAAGTGGCATCCTTAGTCCGACCTCCTTGCTTCAAATTGCTTGTGCTCTCTGGAATGACTTCCAGCTTTCTTTTCAGTCATCCAAACTCTACCCATTCTCCAAAGTCCATTTCAAATGGGGCTTTCTCCACACAGCCTCCCCTAGTTTTCCCACATGGCTATAATTCTTCAGGAGGCTCCCCAGCACCTGGCTCTCATGAGGAATTGAACAGACTCAGTAAACAGATACGCTCCTGGTCTGATGTTCTTCCCAAGTGAGGACATTTGAAGCAGAACAGAATGGCATGAGTAGGGGTGGGCAGGAAGGACCTCAGTTCAGGTCAATAGAACATGGAGCACTGAGCATATGGGGACTTCTGCTTTAGCAGTAGATAGAGTAGTGTGACTGGGCTAATAAAACCCATCTACTGCCATGTGGAGGCTGCCCATCAGAGCATTCAGGCTCCCTGTCCTGGCCAGACAAAATGGCGTCCCCTCTCTAACAGAGAGAAGAATAAAGAACCAAGAGAGTGGACAAGGAGGTCGAGAGAGAGAGTTGGGCCTAAGAGAAAGAGAAGAGTAAACCAATGACCAGAACTTTCTCATCACCAGCACTGAGTGCTGAGCCCTGGACAACAGATACACGGAGGGAAACAAGAGATTACAAAAGGTCAACCCCTTCCCTAAAGACCCTCACCATCGAGTTGGAGAGATGGGATACGGGTCATGAAAGAATTAAAGACCAGGTCAGGACACTGGGCACAGAAAGGACATAACTTTAGTAAAATGTGAGAAAAGAACAAGGTAGAGAAAAGAGTTAGCCAATGAATGGACCTGTCTTTTTTATCTTCTCTATGCCCTTCAGAAAATGAAAAGTTCTCGTACATTTTATACGTGTTTGTAAGTATATGTGAAGTGCTTTCTATTCGTTATTTACCTCTTCCTCTGAGGAAGCAGGGCTTGTTCCCGTTCCGCTGCACCATGCCCACCATCATTTCCAGGAGCTCGTCCACCTGGCGTTGCTCCTCTTCTCCTGTCACTCTGTAGTTGAAGGCACTGTATCTCTTTTCACATTTCTCGATGACGTTGTTGAGGTCTTTATTTCCGTTTTTTAAGAACAGCTCTAGATTCTGATCTCCTAGATCTTCTTTCCTGGTGAAGAGCACGATCATGTACCGAAAGGACTCTTCTCCAAAATTGCTCTGGGTGGTGCGCAGCACTGCTTTATCTTTCTCACTGAAAGAGCCCAGGGGGGTCACCAGCAGGAAGGCGTGGGGGCCTGGAAAGATGAGTTTCGAAAGCTCTGATCCAACATCCTTTGAAGATGAGATGTCTGGAGTGTCAATGATTGAAATCTTCCTCTCTCTCCAGATTCTGCTCTCAGACCTAAACGTCTGGGTTACTGACTGTTCACTGAATTTGGTCTCAAAAACTCGCTTCCCCAGAAGGCTGTTTCCAGCAGCACTTTTTCCAGCCCCACGTTTCCCCACAAGCAGGACCTTCAGTTCTGGCGTTCCAGGGTTGGGCTCACATCCTGTAGCCTGCAGCTGCTTCTCCCCTGGCCCTGTGGGAGAAAAGGACAAACTCAGAGTCTCTTCTTGCAGTAGACACAGATGTGAATAGCTTTTATGATTTCTCGTCCTTGTCAATTTTTATAGAGAACGGCAGTAAGGCACCGAACCAGGAGAACTCTAGTCCCAGTCAGAAGCGACCCATCAAGGTGAAAGCCACAAGAGGTGCCAGGAACAAATTAAGAGATACGTAAAGGACTTGAGGTTGCCCAGGAAATGACAGTGTTAAACTTGGCCTTCACTGGTCTTGGTCCTTAGGGCTCCTCTCATTTTGCTACCAAAGGTAAGTAGTGGGGCCTGAGGTCAACGGGCTAAGGCAGGACCAGGGAGAATCTGAGTTTAAAATGCCCCTTAGTGGCATATTCATAAAATAGAACAGAACTCAGCAATTAAAAAAAAAAAAAGGAGTGAACTACTGATATGCAACATGGATGAATCTCCCAAACATGCTAAGTGAAGGAAGCCAGACACAAAACCACACGCTATCTGATGGCAATGCTCCATATCTTTATCTAGACGGTGGTCATATACGTGTAGATACATAAGATGTCATTGAGCTGTATACTTAAGACTTGTGCATTTGACTCTATGTAAATTATACTCAATGGATTTCTGTAAAGCCCTGCACCGCAAAACCATCCCTCCACACAGCCCCGTCCCCAACACTTCTCCCGTGATCTAAGCTCAACACCAACCCACGCGTTGAGCAAATGGCAGAGTCAGAACTACAGGGAAGATTCACTAAGTCTGAGTCCTCCAGGGCGCTATCGCTGTGCATCCTGTGGACTACCATGCAGCATCTGAGCGGCAGGTCTGGGACGGAGAGTAAACAGGGCGTCTAAAGACAGCACCTGAAATGCTGGTGATGCTGTGTCCTTGTTATGTCCCCTTGGGAAAGTTACTACTTCCCCCAAACTCACCTCAGACAAGCCCATGCTCTATAAAAAGTCCTTTCCAACACCCTCATTCTGGATGCCCCATGGTTCCCCACAATGGGCTATCCCCTCACTGCCATGAGTCAATAAACCCAATTTTGTTCAGCAAGAGGTATGCTCCTGGGGGTCTTGGCTGAAGGACATTGACAGAATTTTAAATCCCTACTGCTGCCTGAGTTCGCATATTTCTGGCTAAGTTTACTCATCTATAAAATGAGAATAATGATAATAACAACTTCTTTATGGGGTCGTTATGATGGAAATATATATATAGCGTTATGAGGATTATATATTATATCTTATGAGGATTAAATGATTTATATATTTCCAAACACATAATAGCTGCAATATTATCATTATTAAAATTATAATTATAATTATTATTTTGTGGAATTCTATGAGGACAGAGATCTCATCTATCTTATTCACTGCTGAATATTTGGCTCTTGCACAGAGGTGGCCCAGAAATAACCTGAAAGTCCATCAATAATGAGATGGTTGAGGTAGTTGGTATGCCCGTTGCATCTATTAAGCAGAACAAGGGAGAGCTATGTGTACGGACTTGTGCAGTGTGCAGGGCATATCATTGGTGGCAATCATCACATGGATACTGAGCTCCATCACTGAATTCTGCAAGTTAGTGTTATCCATGAAGGTGTGATTTCTGCTTTCCCAGTAGGAGTCAAAAATTGGGTAGTGACGGATTCAAGGCCAGAAAGAAGAAACTGAGTCAGGAAAGAAGCCGTAAGAGGCAAGCCCAGTTCCGTAACATTTCAGAGAAGGCCAGGGACACCCGCACCGTGTCCAGGACCTTTGCTGGCACTGCACCTACTCATAAGTGTTAGGAGTTCCCTGGGAGACAGGTGGTGGGCACTGACCTGAGCTAGGTCTCCAGGGTGCATTTTTGTTCTGACTCATCTAGATAATTTTTCCACTTCACTTTGACACATCATGCATTCAAAAGAATACAAATATGAGCTTAACATTTTTTAAGGATCATCTTACCATGTGGATTGTCCTCCTTCTGAGATGTAGCTTCATTCCCACAATCCTAGAAAATAAAGGGGGAAAATGATGTACACAGATCTAAAATCTCATCTTTTTGCAAAGTAAAGAAATGGAGACACAAGTGCAGTCGTGCATCACTTAATGACGTGGATATGTTTGGAGAAATGTGTCATTAGGCAATTTCATTGTTGTGCGAGCATGATAGAGTGTATTTACACAAACCTAGATGGTACAGCCAACTACACACCTGGGCTCTATGGGACTAATCTTACAGGATCACCATCGTATATGTGGTGTGTCATTGACTGGGATGTCGTTATGCGGTGCATGACTGTATATAATTCAGAGTAATCCGATCATTAGGACATGGTCAAACCAAAGCCATGGTCAAGGTTCTTGCTGGCCTTTGCAGACCTGTTCATAATGACAGTAGATCTTGAGACCCCACTGCACTACTGCAGCTGCTGCCACTGCAACAGTTTTCCCAGAATAGGAAGATGGGTCGTGTTCTCACTCAGAGAAGCCCACAAATGCCATATAACCAAGGCACTGTTCCTGAAGCTCTCTAACTGCTTCTCCACACTGCCTAAGAGTGACAGCAATTCCTTCCAAAGTCTTCCAGAGTTTCTGCTATTCCTGAAGAAAATCCAGAGGCTTAGGAAAAGCTTCTGGACTCCCTGGGAGAAGAAACTAGCCTCATAGTGCCTGTGATGTGCATTTGAGGAACAAGGGGAAGGAAGGAGGTTGGGGACCAAGCTCCCCACGTAGCTCCAATGTCCTCTTCCCTCACTGCACCCCCAGTACAGAGATGAAGCTTCTTCTAACATGAGATCAAGTAAAATTTGGAACTTTCCCCATCCAGGTGGGCAAATGGAGACAACAGAGGATGGGGGGGCCAAACACACAACTGACATCCCCTCCACCTGCCTGGTGAAGCCTTATACTCGCTCCTGAAATTTAAATTGTCATGGAACCAAAAGAGAAGGTGAAAACAATGATATGCAACCTTGATGAATCTGCTTTTCACAGAAACTTCCTATACTGTATTTTAGCGTTATCTTTGTTAAATCTCCATGTCGGCCAAGGAAATTTTCCCTCTGCTTTCATACTTGGCCTTACCCCGAACCGCTGATACCATCGATCGCCTCTCTCCCTGGGTCCTCTCCAGTCAGCGGGGATTATCGGACTTCTTTCACCCTACATAGCCCGGTTCAAATTCTTTCGTGTTTTTTAAATGCAGAAGTTTGTTACAATGCAAATGCGTATGATCTAAAAATTAATAATTTTTCCATCTCCAATCCACCAGAAAAGTAACAGTTATATAAATAGATGATAAATAGATATACATATCATATGTGTAGAATCATACATATATAGACACATAACAGTTATATAAACAGATATATACCCTCCTATGTTTTCCTATGTTTACACAAATACATATGAACATATAGAGAATCTTCCTAGGCTTTTGTTCTGCAATTTGCTTAATAATATGCCCTGTACATCTGCACAAGCCAATTTATACAGATCAGCCCCATGTTTTTAGTAGCTGCTATTTGTTCCATAGCATGAACAAAGACAGCTAACGCAACCATTGCTTTACTGGTAGACCTCAGGTTATTTCCGGCTTTACTATTTCAAAAGATGCTGCGATAAATATTCTTGTAAGTGCATCTTTATACATACAAACGTTTTTGTTTCTGGGTGAGAGTCCTAAAAGTGGGCATCTTGCTCAGTCTTTAGATGGTTAAAGTCCTTAATATCTCCATAATTTATTTGACCCTCATATACTTCTATAATAATAACAATAACAGCTAATAATTATTGAACACTTACCAAGTTTGTAGTATTTGCAAAGAGCTTTGAAAGTATTTCATTTAATCCTTAATATATAGTATTATTACCTCTGTTTCACAGAAGACAAAACTAAGATGCTGTGATCAACAAACAGATACAAGTTCTGTCATCGTGGAGTTTGTGGGGAGGCGCCCATCACAGATCTATTCACAGGAATCACCTGGTATGATGATGACCATGTGAGGAGCACCTTGCGGGAGGAGAGCTGCGGGGGCTCATTCCAGGGGACAATCAGGGAGGCCTCCCTGAGGAAGTGAGTTTAAGCTGAGGCAGATGGACACATAAAAGCAGATCTAGGATTGGCGGGGTCGGGGGGGTGTGGATGGAAGAAGGGAAGTGTCAGGCAGAGCAAACGGCAGGTCTGAGGATCTAGAATCGATATGAGCATAACTCAAGGACCAAAGGGAAGGCCAGTGAGACCAGCACATGGAGAGCAAGGTAGGGGGTGAGGACCAGGTCAGGTCAAGGACTCTGAACTTGATCCAAAGAACAGCAGGCAGTCCCAGAAGCATTTTAAATTAGAGGGTATCGTGTTCAGGTTACACCATAAAAACTCATTCTGTGCCCCTTCTCCTCTCTGCTGACATCCCTGTTACAGGCAGCCTTCAAAGGGGAGACAGATGGTCATAAAGGGGAGAGAGAGCTCAGGCCTAGGAGGTAAAAGAGCAAATGACTTCAGTTCTCTTGAGCCCCGGGGGCCTCACCTGCAGAACATTAGGACACAGAGTTATTGTGAAAACTTAATCAGTTCAGGTATGTGCCTGAAACTCAGTATGCCCTCAATGAATATCCATTTCCCTCTCATTTCCATCCTGTTTGGGCTCAATACTCAGCAGCTGTAAGAAGATTCATTCTGACCAGTGCTGCCCCCATGCTGGATTCTGGCCTGCTTCACATTCTCTGGCACTTAGATTTATAGAATTCTCTATACCAACATTTGTTTGCCCACACTGACTCACTGCTTTGTTTCTTATCCATAAGTCACTCCATCTGAAGGGTAAGCTCCTCGAAGGGAACAGCTTGCATTTTTGTATCTTCCTTAGTTACAAATACATTTTGCATTCCCATTTAAAAATTAAACAAAATATCACTCTGGCTGTTGTATGTTAAAGGGATTGGAGGGTAAGGCACAAGAACGAATGAGGGGAAAGTTGGTATATTATCTATAAACTAGTACAGGCAAGAAAAGAGGCTGGCTCGGACCAAATGGTGGTAGTGGAGATGGAGAAAGGCAGGTGGATTCCAGGTGCAGCGGTCACACCTTGGGTATCAGATGCAACCTGGCAGTGGATTCAAAGCTGACATCTGGGTTTAGGTTTCAAGAACATGGTGAGCAGCACAACCATTAACTGAGTTGAGAGGAAGGCTGAAGTCTTATAGATTTAAGAGGGAAAAGCAAAAGTTTGGACATGTAAAGTTTGAGATCCTATAAAAAAAGCCCAGTGGAGATAGATGTCAAGATAGCAATTGGAAAAAGGAGTCAGAACTCAGAGGGCAGACCTGGACTAGAATTACTAACTTAGAAGCTGTTAGCAATAGATGGAGCTCAAAGCGATACCAATATGCTATCACCTGAGGAGAGAGTGTGGAGAATGGAGGAAAGGCTAGATCCAAGACCCTGAGATGCCAACTTTTAGAGGTCATTAGAGGAGGACTCAGCAATCTCTAGAGTAGCCAGAAAGAGAGAGGGGAAACAAATAAGAGGGTAGTTTTTTTGAAGCCAAGGGAAAAGAGGGTCTAACGAGTCAACTTGTGTGTCCAATACTATGAAAGGTAAAGTTAGGTAAGGACTTAAATGCATCCAATAATTTGCCAATAAAGTCCAAAGTCCAAAGGGTAATACTCAAAGTAACCTACCATCTAGTGCCTCATCTTTCGAGATAGGGATAAATATCTCCTTACGCAAAGCCTATGTTCCATCGCACCATGCAACATTTCACTTATTTGTGCCTATTTTCATCCCACTAGCTCTAGCAACATAGAGATCTTTGGAGACCTTAACAAGAATTCTCACCTGGAATCCATTGCCTTCATTTCTGAAGTTCACGCAAAGTGGTCCTCGGTTCTCATCCACCAAATTCTTGACCTTGCCAAGGAGCTCCCTCACCTGGGTGGCCTGATCCTCCTCACTTGCCTTGTTGTTGAAAGCGCAGTATCGGTGTCCACAGTCTCGAACCAACTCCCTAAGAGAACTGTCATTCTCAATGTAATCTTGCAGGGAGTCATCCCCCAATTCATCCTTCCGAGTAAAGACAATCATGATGTGCCTCTTGGCTTCAGCTCCAAACAACTTCCAGATGCCCTCGACTGTTTCTTTGTCCTCCACCGTATAATTGCCAACGGAAATTACCAGAAGCAGGGCATGGACACTGGGAGCAGAGAGCTTCAAGCAGTGTTCAATGTTGCGTTGCCTGTCATTGGTACCAGCTACCGAAGAGAAAAGGTCAGGAGTGTCGATGACCACAACCTGCCCCCCTCCTGTGGCCCCCTTCTCCTTCCGGCACATTTCAGTCACCATCTGCACACTGAATTTGGACTCGAACACAGCTTTGCCCAGAAGAGTGTTTCCTGTGGCACTTTTTCCTGCAGCACGTTTCCCTAGGAGGAGAAGCCTCAGTTCCGATATGGAGCAGCCCTCCTCTGACTTGCTCTCCAGACACAGGTCACTGCTTATTCTGTTGGGACAAAAAGCAACACATCAATGTTCAACTCACACGCAGAGGGGAGAGAGGAACAGCAAGAAAGCACATTTTCTTTTTGACTCAAGTTTTTCCCCAAGGATTTGGGCTACTGAATTCCTAGACTTAGACGAGATTGGGACAGGAAACCCTGTTTCCCAGGATCTCTTTGGGCTCTTGTCTCTAAAATAAACCCATATTGGTAAAATGTCAAACGCTATTGATTGGCTAATCCAACAACCCCCTTCTCTACACACATCACCCACTATACACACTGGGGGAAGCTGGACATTCTCTGTGATAGAGAGAACAATGCCCCCACAAGATGTCTGTGTCCTAATCCCCAGGATCTGTGATTACGTTACCTTTCACGCTAAAAGGGACTTTGCCAATGTGATTAAGGATCTTGAGATGGAGAGATAATCTTGGGTCATCCAGGTGGGCCCAATGTAAGCACATTGGAAGAGGTCCTTATAAGAGGGAGGCAGGAAAGTCAGAGTGAGAAAGAGGAGATGTGAAGACAGAAGCAGAGGTCAGAGAGTGAGAGAGATCTGAAAATGCCACACTGCTGGCTTCAAAGATGGAGGAAGGGCCCACAAGCCAAGGGGCATGCACGTGGCCTCTAGAAGCTGGAAAAAGCAAGGAAATGATTCTCCCATAGTGCCCTGAGAAGGATCACAATTCTGCCCAAAACCTTGATTTTAGGACAACTGACATCCAAAACTGTAAAATAATAAATTTGTGGGGTTTTAGTGACTAAGTTTGTGGCAGTTCATTACAGCAGCAAAACGAAACTCATACACTCTCTCTCCTAACTTCCCTTCCAACCAGGGTTGTCCATGTGACCTGGTGACAGTGGAGGGAACGTTGGCTTGGGCCTGCTGGGAATGCTGTTGTTCTTGATGATGGGGCAGACTCAAGTAGAGAGCTCCTGTTGTTGCCTCTTCCCCTGTCTTATTTGGAATTTAAATGTGATATCTGGATAGATATCATGGGGCAATGAGGTAACAAATGAGAGAACAAAAAGTCAACATGCACCATCAAGCTAGCTGAAGGACGGCAGAGTAGAAAGATAGAAGGATCCCTGATGACGTCACTGAGCTGCCCGAATGTCCTTGAGATCACCTCTTTGTTAAATAAACACTTAATATTCTTACAATGTAAGCTGTTGCTACTCCAAGAGTGATTCACGGACTAGCAATATTGCCAACAACTGGGATCAGAGTAGAAATGCCGAATCTCAGGCACCGCCCCGGACCTGCTGAATCAGAATCTGTAATTTAACAGGTTCCAGTTGATTCTCATGAACGTTCTAGTTTGAGAAGCACGGTGCAAGCCGCCATCAGTTACAAATTAGCATTCCCAACTGAATCAGAATCCGCAGGAAGAGCCAAATTTCCCAACACCATTGGTTGAACAGTCCATCCTTTCTCTGATGATTTTGTCGGATGCCAGGTGACCCTATTTCCACGATAGTGACCCCAGGTTCTCTTTGTCCATTGGACTCTTAGTCTATTCCTGAACCAGAAGGCCCTAATTACTAAAACCAATATGACTTAATTAGTACAACTTTAAAATAAGTCTTAGTTCTCTGTTGAGCAGGCCTTATAACCTTGCTATTGTTCAAAATTGTCTCACTATTCTTGGCTTTTTAGTCATCTATAGGACTTTTAAAATCAGGTGTAATTTTCTTTAGGAAATCCTGTTGAAATCCTGAAGGCCACTGCATTGAACTGATGGCATAGTTCGAGAAGAACTGTCATCTTCACAGTGTTGTCAGTCCCTCCGTTCTTTTCATTGATGAGTTTTAAATACATTTGAATTTCAACTGATTTCTATTTTGATCCATAAATTAAGAGAAGAAATTATTAAATTTAAAAATATATTGGGAGACCGGCTCTCTTTTTCTTTACTTCCAATCTTACTGCACTATGGTCAGAGAACGACATCTGTATAAAGTATTTGTCCTTGGTTGAGTTTTTGGCCCAATAAAACTCTTGCAAATATTTCATGTGGGCTTGAAAAGAGTGCAGAGCCTGTAACTGTGGGTGCCTTTCACACTCAGGGACCCCCCATCTCTTCCCCCTCAGCTCTAGTCCCCAGAAGGCCCAGCATGCCCTACCCTGCACTCCGCCCCCACTCCTCCTGGAAAATTCCTCCCCGTTCTTCACCACGTGGCTTATGTGGCACCTCCACCTCAAGCCTTTCCTGATTCTTCCAGATTTAAGCAATCATCAGCTCTTTCCTCGACTCCTGCAATAATGTTATCACTGGTCTCCCTTCTACCTCCCTCCTCCTAGAGTCTATCATCCATCAAGAGCCAGGGTGCTCCTGCTAAAACGAGACAGATCATGTCACGCTTCCCTCCAAAATCCCCCAATGGCTTCCCAGCCCCTCACAGGAACAGGCAACGCCTTTAGAGCAGTCTGCAAGCCCCTCCGCCTCCCCAGTCTGGGCCCTGGCTGCCTCTCTGACCTCATCTCCACCCTCCCCACCTTGCCTTGTCTGCTAGAGGCACATCGGCCTCCCTGCTGTTCCCCAAACCTGCAACCTTGGGCCTTTGTGCTGGTTGTTCCTCTGAGCTAGGACATTCCTCCCCCAGGTTTGTGCAAGGCAGTGGCACTTTTTTCAGGTCTCTACTGTCTTGTCCCCGTGGTGCAGGAGGCCTTCTTCAGTCACCCTGCATTGAAGAGCAGCCAGGCCGCACACTGCCCTGTTTTTCTCCCCAGGCCCCACTGCTACCACCTTTCACACCATGCATCTACCTGCTTACCGCTTTCTCTTTGTCTCCCCAAAAGATAAGTCCCATGAGAACAGGGACTTGTTCTGCTGTGGTCACCTCCCTCCCTACAACATGGAGATGGCGTCTGATAAACCCGCTTACGCTTACGGCTGAGGAGATGCTGACTGACTCGAGGAAGAAAGAAACGCAGCTGAAGACAGTGAAGCTGAGAAAAGCCCCTTTCCTGGGTAGCCATTTGACAGTTCATCCCTGTTAGGAGAACGGTGTCATGGAATGCTCAGGGGAGAAACCTAACTGCAAGGAAGGAGCAGGGGAGCTGGGAAAGAGAGGGCATAGACCCCTCCTTCGAGAAGCTTCGCCACCCAAAAAAGGAAGGAAACGACTGGGCTGAGGGGAGGAGAGCTCACCGGGCCACACACAGAGGCCTGGGCTCCTCTCTAGAATGGCCTGGATCTCTGCACAACCCAAGAGGCCAGCCCCAGCCTCAAACACTCGCCCCAGAAACGTCAGGCCAAGGAGAAATGGACTTCTCCATTGCCTAAGTCCAGTCGCTGTTGGGACTCTTCGAAGGGCATCCTGGGACCCGGACACATCTCTTTACAGAGAAACCCTCCCCCAACTCCTCATCTCCTTACTCGCCTTTATTTTCTTCATAACGCTGTTCTGCCTGATGCTGTCTGTTGTGTCTTTTTATTTTCTCTCTACTGCCCTTAGTGTGACACTCCATAAGCGCAGAGACCACGCCTGTCTTGTTCTGTGTCCCTAGGCCCTAATATTGTCCCTGGCATACAGTATATGCTCAAGAAATGGTGTCGAATAAATGATCCTGAAAGAGAGGGATGTGAGGAAAGGAAGAAAAACAGTTTTCAGAAGTGGAGAGGAAGATTAAAGTGATGTCCTTTTGAAAAGTAAAAGACAAGTGACTTTATTTTGTATCCTGAGCCAGCAAAGTGGGATGTTTTTGTACATTAACTTAAAAAAAGACACTACTGAGTAAACAACAAGCTAGAGGAAGCAGAGACCTCCAGCAGGTCTGAAGAAAGGAATTTATTTCCCTAGAAAGCACCTCTGTTTACATGGTTGCCCACCCTAGTGCACAGTGTGATTAAATTAATGAGTCTTTGCTGAACTCCTTCCAGCCAGTGATGCCATATTGAATCAGCATAGTTCCCCCCCATACAGTTGCCCAACCTGTACCCTTTCCTCCCAAGCATATAGAAAATACCTTTAAAGACAAAAGAGAACCGAACCCCCGTCCCTCGCCCCGTCTTTACAGCCGCATTTCCCTGTGATCATCTCCCAGGCCACTCTGTAGACTCCAGCAGGGCCATGGGGAAAAAACAGAGCTTTGTCTCCAGAACCCTAGCTGAGACACTAAAGCAGGCTCCCCCTTCTCAGGATGTTCCCGAGGGGGACACGGCTGCAGGCACCCAGGCAAAGTTCCAACGGTGCAGGGATTCCCCCATATCACACCCACAGAAAAAGGTGGTTGGAGAAGCTTGCAGAGCCCAGCCTGGGGAGGACTCAGTCCCAGCCCAGCAGGTCAGTCATCAGGAGGAAGGGGAAGAGCTCATGGGTTGAGGGCCCCGGTGGCCTAAATGTAGGGAAAATCAGAACCATCATTTTTGGCAAACACTGACCACCTTCAATGCTCAGCTAGTGGATCCTAAGTGCGCAAGGTTGGGAATATCAGAAAAGTGAATATGGAAAATCAGAGTCCAAACAGCCAGCCCCCTGTGCCCTGTGGCCGGCAGCCCCAGTAGGTCCTGCTGACCAGGGGCTGCTCTGGGGCACAATCAGAAGTCCAGGGGTTCCTGGGAGGGGGACCCTCCCCTCCCGCCTTCTTTTTCCTCCCCCTGCCCCCGGCCTTCATCTCAGCCCTGGCGGAAGGAAGCACAGTCTCCTCCTGAGAGGGCTGCCGGAAGGCTCCACTCCCCAGGGGTCTGAGCCTCTGTGCTCCCTCCCGACCAGCTTGCTCTCCCAGGCTGAGGAGACCCGCTGCATCAGGAGGAACCGTCCCAGGGCCCCTGGAATCCGGCCCTCCAGGCGGTCCTCTCCCCTCCCCTTTCACATCCTCGCCCCACACATGTCTGCACACCACACACACACGTACCTCGGTCCTGTCCCCTGGCCTGTGACCGTCTCAGAACCCCCACACTCCGCCTGCTCCCCTGGCTCCACTGCTGGCCCCATGGAAGCAGCTGCGAGCAAACGGAATCCTAAGGGGGCTGGGGGCCGCGGAGAGGGGAGGCAGCGGCGGGCCCGCTTGACAGGCTCTGGGTCTTTCTGTTTCTGAGGAGGAAGAGGTTTCTAGAAGCAGTTTTGATGACAAGAGAGGCACAGACGCAGTCGGACGGGAAGTTCACAAGTGAGGCCCCGTCACACGGTGAGAACCTCGGGCGCAGCCGGGATTAGGAGGGACACGCGCGCACCTTCCCGGGGGCCGTCCCCTCGGAGGGTCACTAAAGGGCGCGGCCCCTCGGGCAACTGCTTACTGACAGGACGTGGGGAAACGGGAGCCGGGGCTCGGCTTGAGGCTGGGGGGCCGGGGCCCCGGGCCGGGCTGCAGGAGCGCCCCTGGGAAGGACCCGTGAGGAGGGCGCGGGCGCGATGGGCAGGTTGCTGGCGGTTCCCCAGGATGCAACGAGCGCCTTCCGCCTCTGAGCGCGGCCCGCGAGGCGGGATGGGGTCCTCCCCTTCCCGCTGCCCTCAGCTCCGCCCCTCCCGTACCCGAGAGCTTTCCTGAGACCGAGGCAGGGGCCCGAGGACACTGTCCACCTTCGCCTGCCCCCCCCCCCCCCCCCCCCCCCCCCCCCCCCCCCGCCCCTGTCCTCCTGCAGCCGCCCTTAGGGCATCCTTTACCGGGTCGCACATCCCCTCCGGGGGCTTCCCTAGCCCCGCCTCAGCAATTCAGGCCGCAGACTGACGCTGCTCCCCGGCCAAAGAATCCTTTCCCCGGGCTAGAAGTCACTTGAAATGCTTTCAAATAGCTATTTGAAAACGAGAGAGAATTTTATTGTGAGAGAGACTAGTGTCCAAAGTCCCTGGTCGCTACTGCAGAAGGAAGTTGAACACTGAGAAAGACTTACGTTAATTTGTTTTATTTTATTATCATTAAAAAAAAAACCCATAACATTAAATTTACCATCCAGGCATTTTTAAGCGCACAGTTCAGCAGCGCCAAGCACGCTTGCATTGCTGTGCAGGGAGCTCCAGAACTTGTCCGTCTCGCCCCACTGACGCCCCACGCCGGTCCCGCGCCCGCCCTGTAACCCCCGTTCCTCTTTCTGTTTCTATGATTCTGACTTTAGAAGCTTCGTACCAGGGGACTCAGACAGTTCGTCCTTTTGTGACTGGCTTTTCTCGCTTAGCGTAAGGTCCCCGCGGTTCATCCTTGTGGGAAGATGTGTGGTCAAGATGGAGAACGCGGGCCCACGCCGGCACACCAGGCTTGGTCTTCGACCGTCTGAGGTGGTGCCGAGCCTTCCAGAGACCCCGCGGAAGGAGCAGTAGCGGGGGTCCCAGCAGGCTTCCAGGGCTGCTCTGTCCAGAGGGGCCCACCTCCCTCTGGGCTGGTCTTCAGGGTTAGCCTCTTTAGGAAGCTGAGAGAAAACCGGGTTATGCTGGCGCTGCCCACCGAGGGCTTGGGGCTGCTCGCTGGTGGGAAAACCGACAAAGCCTCCCCGTCGCCCACCCAGTGACCCCCGCCCCGCACCCCCCCTAACGAAGGAGGACCAGCTGCAGGAAGATGCCCCACCCCGCCCTCCTTTGGACGCTAGGTCACGTCACATCAAATCAGCTCATCGAAACAATCAGACGAGAGCCTTCAACCCGGTCGGTGGGGGTCATCCCAGGTGTGTTACTCCGAGAAGTGGGGTCAGTTCAGGGGCAGCGTCACAGACCTCGAGGGAGATCATTTCCCCGAAACAGAGAACAAGACAGCAAACCGAGTTAGGAAACAGCTCGCTCATTCTTCAATGAAATATTAAGCACTTGGGGGGCACTCTGAATAAAACCAAAGCTTCAAATGCCTCCTTAGCGTTTTAGCAAGATGATCATTTGCTGAGTGGACCATTTCTCGCAAAATGGTCTTTCAGCAACTCGGCTTTTGGAGAATTGATTTCCGTGAGGAAGGCTGCCCCTGATGCTGCCTGGGCCCTCATCTAGGGAACGGTGGGGGTTCCCTGCCCCCTAGTGGCTTTGTGGCTAATGACAGGGCAGTAAAACGCAGCCCCAGGGACTGACAGCTCTTATGCTACAGATGAAACACCCCTCCCCGATCCTCTCCCAGACTCTCAGAGAGGGTAGGAGGGGGAGGGGCTGGACGTCCAGAAATGGAGTCAGCCAGGATGGCAGAGTTATCAAGCAAGGAGGAGTCTACCAGGACCAAGCACCATATCAGACACAGGGGATGAAAAACTCGCAAGACAGATCCCCTACTCACCGACCTCAGTCAAATCATAGGAAAAGAGACTAAAGCTAAGATTATGGGACAGTGTAAGGTGTGCTGTCGTGGAGACGTGCCCAGGGTGTCATGGGAGCAAAGGGGGAGCACTATTAGCCACACAAGACTGAGAAACAGCCAAATGGGATACAAACTTAGAAACAAATCCATGAGCCGACCTGACTGTGGCAGGTGCTCTAATGGAGGAGATGACGAGGGACAGTGGAGGAGGAAGCAGTGCAAGGAAGCTGTGTCTGCCCCGAGTCTGGAAGGGCATGTCAGAATTTCCCTGTGAAGGACACTCGGCACAGGGAGAATGGCCAACGCCACAGGCATTCCAGGTGCTGAGGGCAGCTTGGGTGTATGGGGAAACAGAGTCAGGCTTGAAGTCAGAGGACTAGTTAGAAGCTACTGCAATAGTCCCAGCTAGAAGTGAGGACGTGGACTGCCAGTGATGGTGGAAATGGACAGTGGAAAAGAGAACAGATTTATGATACATTTAGGAGATGGAAAAAACAAAAGAATTTTAAAAAGACAAATTCAGGATTGCTATTACATTTGCTCAGGTTGCCACATCAAGGGGAGTGCTATTCACAGCACAGACATTTCTTAATCTGAAAAATTGTATTATATGTTGTTTTACTTCAAAGTCAGAAAATGTGTGTTTACTACAGTTTTGGCAGATGGCAGTAAAGTGTCTTGTAACTAAATTTGTATATTTTGACAATTTTCTGATGGAATTAAATGTCTTATTCAAACAATGTTCTTGTTGGTACAGTAATTACTATTAAGAAATAATATGTTTATTTAAAAAGTTTTAACTTGAAAAAGGGACACCATTTTCTGATTCACATAAAGGCTAGTGGTCATCCCAGGCTAAATGGCTGTGGAATAGTCTGGAATCCCAGTACTTTCTAGTGTCCCTTGTGGAGATAGGGCTGTGAGATGAGGACTTCAACTTGGGGACACTGCATCTGAGCTACTGGAGACCTGGGCAGGCAGAGAAGGCCAACAGGTCATGACAGATACCTGTTTCCCATAAGTTTTTCACACCAACCTTCCCACTGAACACTAAAATTAAACAGGACAAAAATATGTTTGTCTTCTCAAAAGCATCCAAGAAGCTATAAGGCAATAAGGAGCTACCAGGCCAAAGTAAGGACCCGGAGCCCTGAGCACCTTTTCCCTGAAGGCAGGTGTCCGTCCCGGAAGATGACAACCTTAGCTTCCCTGGGAGAGGGGAACAGTAGGAAAGCCCAGTGGGAGGCGCCAAAGCCAAAACTGCCCCAGACAAAGCTACCCAGGCAGGGAAGGGTCTATGCAAGGCTCTGATAATGCAGGAGAGGGCCCAGAACTAACAGTGGACTCAACCGCTGGCACATCGGACGGGATTTGAAGGGCTGGGGTGAGCTGGTGGAAAAGTACTGCAGGACATGGTGGGGGGTGTCAAAGTAATTAGGTCATGTGTGTTTGCTAATTGGCACCCATCAAGGGCTCTTACCCTCCCATAGAGACTGGGAGATGGGGATGGTATCTCCCTTGATGGTTAGATTTCAAAAGAATCGCTCCCACATCCTTGAGAAAGACAGTTCTGGGTTGTAAAAACTGGCAGGAGGCTTTTTAAAAGATTTACATCTCAAAGGGGCAGAGAAAGAATTTGCAATTACAAGTTTTCTAACATGGATGGCTCTAAGAAAATGTAGGTTGGGAGCCAAGGGTCAGAAGGAGACCAGTCCAAAGTTTAGTCAAGCTGAGGGGAACATGAACATAGTTGGTTAAACACGGCCCTGGTCCACCCAGCTCTCTGTCAGCACCACGCCTGCACAGCTGAGACCGGCTGATGGAAAACCTCCAAACCTGCTGGCTGACTTCACTTTACATTCATGATCACTGTCCTCAACCGGCCTCCCAGCGCTGGGCGTCATCCCTCTGTACTGTGGTCCATTCACTCTCCCACTCCCCTAGTCAACTATTTCCTGCCTTCTCTCTCTAAACCCTGACCACCCTCCCCATCCCCACTCAGTGGATGACCTCACTTCCTCTTTCTCTAGGAAAGCAGAAAAGAGGAGAAGAGAACCTCCCAAAGCCTTGGCAGCTGCATCGCCCCATCCACTCAGGCTGTGCCCGAAGACTCCGCCTTCCTTCCTTCCTTCCCCTTACGATGAATGACCTGTCCAGACCCCTAGCCAAGCCCCGCTCCTCCGATTGTGCACCAAACCCCATCTTCCCATCACCCACTTGCTCCAGTGAGCCATCCTCCTGCCCTGTCCATCCACACCCACTCTCTCCCGGACCACTGCCGTCAGCATAGAACACGCTGTCTTTCTCCCATCTTAAAAAAATATTCCCTCACTCCACTTCCTCCTCCAGCTACCTAACTTCCCTCCCTTACTGCATATTTTGCTGATGTTTGTGTCTAGACTCAGGCTCGCCTTGGGAAAAGGTGGTCTCTCCAGGCTATAATCCCCTAGCCCTGAGGTGTTGGGGAGGGAGGGCTGGACATGGATCACAGAGGGCAGCTGCTCCATCTGCAAATGTTTTCATCGGCACCTAGCAGGACTTTGATATTATCACGAGGACTTCTGCCCCTGCCATCCAGGCTGCTGGTGGAGCAGCGGCAAGAGCAGGATTTTTAGTAAGCTGTCTTCCGACCTTCCAACCTTTACCTGGAGCCTCTGGGCACCCTGCGTGGGCACCCTGCGCCCAGGCTGCAGCCATCAACTCTGCTCTGCACCTACCAATTCAAGACCACTGGCAATTCCCTTGGGGTTTTCTCAAGTTTTTCTTTTTCTTTCTGGTATGTTTTGGTGTGGGGGTTTCTGGAGGGTTTTCGCTGCTGCTGCTGCTGTGGGTTCCCACAATCCTTGTCTGTCTCTCCCCTCTGCTCCAGAGGAGACAGGGCAGAGGGAGCCGCACCAGGCTCCCGCGGCCTCTTTGCAGGACCAGGCTGACCTTGCTCTCTCTCCCGGAGAAGCAGGAGGCTGCCCCATGCTGCCGTCAGGTGCTGAGCAGGGGGAAGAGTTTAGAAAGGAGCCCTGGCAGGCCGACAAGAAGAACCCCTTACCAGAAACCCGGTGGGCTGCTACCCAGGGGCACATGTGGTTTTGCTCCTGGTTCTCCACTTCCCAAGAGAAAACAGTCATGAGAAACTTTTCTCTGGTGGATGCAGCTGCGAGAGCCCCCTTTCCACACCCTGTAGGACCCGAGACAGCCTCTCCAAGGACAGTTCTCGGCACCTGGGAGAAGGGTCACAGTGCCCAGGGTGCCAGGGGCAGACTCAGAGGAGGGCAAATGGCCCCTCACAGTGAAGGACACTGACCAGCTGTCCTGAACACTGGCTGTGCCTCACTGTGCTGACTGCTAAGCCAGACAAAGTGCTCCCTTGTTGCTACAATGATGGTGGTCATTCTCTCACCTCCTTGGCTGGCACCAAAGGTATAAAAGAGTTGAATTGCTTCTGGAAGATTCTAGAGAGACACAAGCTAAGCACAAGAAGCCTAGAGACCTGAATCAGGAGTGAAAATAGAAAGTTCTTAAACCCTAAGTGACAGATACTGGGAGCCTTGGGTGTCGTGGGAGGGAGTTATGGGGCAGGGGTCTCCTCCGGCAGCACAGGCCCCATAGGCCCCTCCAAGGCGAAGCCAGTGGCTCCCTCTATCCTCCTACCCCCAGCTGAGTGTGGGTGATGACAAATAGAAATGGCAAGCAATAGGATATATTGGCGTATATGATGAAGCCATTTGTTGTAAACCTAATTCGGCCTGACTTTGTTTTTCCAAAAGGGGCTGACATAGCCATTGAGCATGCGTTGTATATCTGCTTTAAGCATTTGCTGTGTCCCAAAGACAAGAACAAATGCCCTTAAGATAAAGGTGCAACTTCCCCCACATTGGCATTTCCGGAAGGATAAGCCTCTCCCTAGGCTAGGAACTGATTGTTGTGCTCACCTGTGACCACACAGCTCAAGACAGCAGACCTGCTACCTGCTGTGTCCATCAACCACTGTGCACAGAGCAGTCTCGTGACTATTGTAAAAGGGACATTTCAATCATACGTGAAACATCCTCTTTGAGGGTATATAACCACTCTGCACACCCCACTTCTTCGGTGCCCTTCCTTCCTTAGGGAAGGAAGACCCCAGGCTAGTCCTCAGATCTAGCTCTGAATAAATTCACCCCAATTTTCATTTGTAGATTGGTTGTGGATTATTTGCATCGACAGTGACAACAGGCTCCAGGAGAAACCCTGAAACTGGACCTCCCTTGGGCCCATGGCCACACCTCAGGCCACAGCCCCTGGATGCAGGCCTTTCTCTCCCTAAGCCCCAGCCTTCTCTGCAGGTTCCCCACACCCACACCTGGAGAGAACCCACTCCATGTACCCCTCTGCTCGTGTACCCCTTTGCTCCATGTACCCCTCTGCTTGTGAGCCCTCTGCTCATGTACCCCT